>NC_091989.1:191800371-192050371 GCF_044704955.1 Pristiophorus japonicus
CCAATTTTCATCACTCCACCATTGGTGGCCGTGCCTTCAGCTGCCTGGGCCCCAAGCTCTGGAACTTCCTCCCTAAACCTCTCTCTCCTCCTTTAAGACGCTCCTTAAAACCCACCTCTTCTGCCCTAACATCTCTTCGACTCAGTTTCAAATTTACACGGTAAAATTCCTGTGAAGCGACTTGGGACTTCCTCCCACATTAAAGCACGATATAAATGTAAGTAATTGGTATTTCTGTTACGTTCCAATCAGCCTCTTCCTGCCCTACCTCATCTCATCCCTTCACCATAGCCTTCTATGCCTTTCTCCCTCATGTGTTTATCCACCTTCCCCTTAAATGCATCGATATTATTCGCCTCAACCCCTCCCTGTGGCAGCGAGTTCCACATTCTCACCTCTCTCTGGGTAAAGAGCTTTCCCCTGAATTCCCTATTGGGTTTACTGGTCATCAGGTCAAGCCTCGGCCTTCTCTTATCCAGTAAGGAGAGCCCCAGCTTGTTCTGTTGTGTATAGAAACATAGAAAATAGGTGCAGGAGCAGGCCATTCGGCCCTTCGAGCCTGCACCGCCATTCAATAAGATCATGGCTGATCATTCCCTCAGTACCCCTTTCCTGCTTTCTCTCCATACCCCTTGATCCCTTTAGCCGTAAGGGCCATATCTAACTCCCTCTTGAATATATCCAATGAACTGGCATCAACAATTCTCTGCAGAAGGGAATTCCACAGGTTAACAACTCTCTGAGTAAAGAAGTTTATCCTCATCTCAGTCCAAAATGGCTTACCCCTTATCCTAAGACTGCATCCCCTGGTTCTGGACTTCCCCAACATCGGGAACATTCTACCCGCATCTAACCTGTCCAGTCACGTCAGAATTTTATATGTTTCTACGAGATCCCCTCTCATCCTTCTAAACTCCAATGTATAAAGGCCCAGTTGATCCAGTCTCTCCTCATATGTCAGTCCAGCCATCCCGGGAATCAGTCTGATGAACCTTCGCTGCACTCCCTCAATAGCAAGAACGTCCTTCCTCAGATTAGGAGATCAAAACTGGACACAATATTCCAGGTGAGGCCTCACCAAGGCCCTGTACAACTGCAGTAAGACCTCCCTGCTCCTATACTCAAATCCCCTAGCTATGAAGGCCAACATACCATTTGCCTTCTTCACCGCCTGCTGTACCTGCATGCCAATTTTCAATGACTGATGTACCATGACACCCAGGTCTCGTTGCACCTCCCCTTTTCCTAATCTGCCACCATTCAGATAATATTCTGTCTTCGCATTTTTGCCCCCAAAGTGGATAACCTCGCAGTTATCCACATTATACTGCATCTGCCATGCATTTGCCCACTCGCCTAACCTGTCCAAGTCACCCTGCAGCCTCTTAGCGTCCCCCTCACAGCTCACACCGCCACCCAGTTTAGTGTCATCTGCAAACTTGGAGATATTACACTCAATTCCTTCATCTAAATCATTAATGTATATTGTAAAGAGCTGGGGTCCCAGCACTGAGCCCTGCGGCACTCCACTAGTCACTGCCTGCCATTCTGAACAGGACCCGTTTATCCCGACTCTCTGCTTCCTGTCTGCCAACCAGTTCTCTATCCACGTCAGTATATTACTCCCAATGCCATGTGCTTTAATTTTGTACACCAATCTCCTGTGTGGGACCTTGTCAAAAGCCTTTTGAAAGTCCAAACACACCACATCCACTGGCTCTCCCTTGTCCACTTTACTAGTTACATCCTTAAAAAATTCCAGAAGATTTGTCAAGCGTGATTTCCCTTTCATAAATCCATGCTGACTTGGACGATTCCAAATGTGCTGCTATTTCATCCTTTTTAATTGATTCCAACATTTTCCCCACCAATGATGTCAGGCTAACCGGTCTATAATTTCCCGCTTTCTCTCTCCCTCCCTTTTTAAAAAGTGGTGTTACATTAGCTACCCTCCAGTCCATAGGAACTGATTCAATATGATCATGGCTGATCATTCAACCTCAGTATTCCATTCCTGCTTTCTCTCCATACCCCTTGATCCCTTTAGATGCAAGGGCCATATCTAACTCCCTTTTGAATATGTCCAACGAACTGGGCTCCACAACTTTCTGTGAAATTCCACAGGTTCACAACACTCTGGGTGAAGAAGTTTCTCCTCATCTCGGTCCTATATGGCTTACCCCTAATCCTTAGACACCACGAGGCTGTGAGCTAAACTTAGTGTGACCTTAGTCTTCTTTATTACAACTCCAGCGTGCCTAAAGAACATGGCAGCCAGCCTTTTATACTGACCCTGCACGTGTGTGCAGGTGACCATTGGGACTCCAACAGTTGCGCCCTCTAGTGGCAAGTATTACATAGTTATATACATAACATGTCCAGTCTTTTCTGATGGGTAACCTCTCAGTTCTGGTATCGTCCTTGTAAATCGTTCTTGCACCCTCTGCACAGCCTCGGAGTCCTTTTTAGTGACATGGAGATCAGAACTGTGCACGGTGCTCCGAATGTGATCTAATCAAAGTCCGATACAAGTATTCATTAACTAAGTCATTATGCAGCTGACAGTGTTAAATCTCATCATCATAAGCAGCCCTTCGTATCGAGGATGACTTGCTTCCACGCCAAAAGGGATGAGTTCACAGGTCTTTCAACGAACGACCTAATATTCCAGATCCCGAACTACATCCTGAAGGGTGGAAGATGCCTGTGCCTGGATTTTATTAACGTGTGGTGGCCTTTCCACACCAGCCATCACCAGCGTTAAATCTAGTTTGTGCTTCACAATTAGAAGGTTTCTCAGATTCAATAATACGGCCGAGTTCAATCTGGAGGGGTGGAATGTTTGGCAAGTTTTCTCCCTCCTCTCCCAGCCACTCCTCTCGCCCCGGCCCACCCTCTCCCTGGAGCCCACGGGCACCAGGGCCTGTTACAGGACGCCAGACACTGACAGAACGGACTGAAGTTGAAATGTAGGGTCAGCTGAGATTAACTCTGAGGGCAGAGGTCAGGGGTCAGTTAGCTGACCTCAACTTGGGAGACACGTAGAGGGCAGTGCGCTGAGCTAGAGAGGAGGAGAGGGGGAAGGAAAGGTTGCCTGCTCCAGACTGTGCACGGTAAAATATCCTGCCGACGCTCACACAGAAATGATTTGCCAGCAGCCCAAAGGTCGCGAGTTCAAATCCCACAGCAGGAAGTTATAAAAAAAATCAATTGCATAGAGCTGGTAGCATTGTTGTAAAAATTCAACTGGTTTCAGTGAATGTCCTTCAAGGGCAGGAGCCTGCCACTCCTACCAGCACTTGCTTTCAAATCCCTCCATGGTCTCGTCCCCTCCCTATCTCTCTTAACCTCCTCCAGCAACCCACATTCACTCCCACACACACTCTCTCTCTCTCTCCCTCCCTCACACACACCCTCCCTCCCTCACACACAAACACAAACCCTCCCTCACACACTCCCTCCCTCACACACACAAACCCTCCGTCCCTCACACACACACACACACAAACCCTCCCTCACACACACACACAAACCCTCCCTCCCTCACACACACAAACCCTCCCTCCCTCACACACACAAACCCTCCCTCCCTCACACACACACACACACACACACACACACCCTCCCACACACCTACCCACACACACACACCTACCCACACACACCCTCCCACTCACTCCCACACACTCACTCACTCCCACACATACACACATCCACACCCACTCATTCCCACACACACACTCAAACCCACACTCACACACACACAGTCAATCCCACACACACACTCAATCCCACACACACATACTCCCACACACACACTCAATCCCACACACACACTCAATCCCACACACACACACTCCCACACACACTCACTCCCACACACACACCTACCCACACACACACACCCTCCCACTCACTCTCACTCACTCCCACACATACACACACCCACACACACCCACACCCACACACACCCACACCCACTCAATCCCACACACACACTCAATCCCACACACACACTCAATCCCACACACACACTCAATCCCACACACACACTCAATCCCACACACACACTCAATCCCACACACACACTCAATCCCACACTCCCACACACACACACACACACTCACTCCCACACACACACTCACTCCCACACACACACTCACTCACTCCCACACTCACTCCCACACACACACACACTCACTCCCACACACACACACACTCACTCCCACACACACACACACACTCAATCCCACACACACTCTCAATCCCACACACACACACTCAATCCCACACACACACACTCAATCCCACACACACACACTCAATCCCACACACACTCAATCCCACACACACACACACTCAATCCCACACACACACACACACTCAATCCCACACACACACACTCAATCCCACACTCACACACTCAATCCCACACTCACACACTCAATCCCACACTCACACACTCAATCCCACACTCACTCCCACACACACACACACCCACTCCCACACACACCCACACACACACTCACTCCCACATCCACACACTCACTCCCACACACACACACTCACTCCCCCACACACACACTCACTCACTCCCACACACACTCACTCACTCCCCCACACACACACTCACTCCCCCACACACACACTCACTCCCCCACACACACACTCACTCCCCCACACACACACTCACTCCCCCACACACACACTCACTCCCCCACACACACACTCACTCCCCCACACACACACTCACTCACTCCCCCACACACACACTCACTCACTCCCCCACACACACACTCACTCACTCCCCCACACACACACTCACTCACTCCCCCACACACACACTCACTCACTCCCCCACACACACACTCACTCACTCCCCCACACACACACTCACTCACACTCCCTCCCCCACACACACACACACACACACACACACACACACTCCCACACACACACACACACACACATTCCCACACACACACACTCCCACACACACACACTCCCACACACACACTCCCACACACACACTCCCACACACCCACATTCACCCACACACCCACATTCACCCACACACCCACATTCACCCACACACCCACTCCTACACTCCCACACACACACATGGGTAGAACTACACTCCAGCAAGCCCTGTGAAACATAGGGGCCTGTGTGTTTGGAACACTTTATTCTGCAATATGCTGCAGGATCAGCACAGACCCTGCGACTTTGCGACTGATTCACTGAGAGAGATTTAAGTCCAAAGGCGTTGCAAATTGAGCAGTAAATACACCTCGTGCCTCTCCGTCTCTGAGCAACCAACCAGCAGGTCCCAGTTGAACATTAATCACACAATAAACAGCAGCCAGTAACTCACACACAGACTCAGAGGGCTCGGTCAAACAGATTCTGTCCAAGGTCAAACGACTGCTGAGATGCAAAACTGACAACTCATGTTTTACACAAGAACATATTAGGAACAGGAGTCTGCCATTCGGCCCCTCGAGCCTGCTCTGCCATCCAATAAGATCATGGCTGATCTACACCCTCAACTCCACTTGTTGGCATGCAGGTACAGCAGGCGGTGAAGAAGGCAAATGGTATGTTGGCCTTCATAGCTAGGGGTTTAGAATATAGGAGCACGGAGGTTTGACATAGGAGAGACTGGATCAACTGGGCCTTTATTCACTGGAGTTTAGAAGAATGAGAGGGGATCTCATAAAAACATATAAAATTCTGACGGGACTGGACAGGTTAGATGCAGGAAGAATGTTCCCGATGTTGGGGAAGTCCAGAACCAGGGGTCACAGTCTTAGGATAAGGGGTAGGCCATTTAGGACTGAGATGAGGAGAAACTTCTTCACTCAGAGAGTTGTTAACCTGTGGAATTCCCTAGCGCAGAGAGTTGTTGAGGCCAGTTCATTGGATATATTCAAGAGGGAGTTAGATATGGCCCTTACGGCTAAAGGGATCAAGGGGTATGGAGAGAAAGCAGGAAAGGGGTACTGAGGGAATGATCAGCCATGATCATATTGAATGGTGGTGCAGGCTCGAAGGGCCGAATGGCCTACTCCTGCACCTATTTTCTATGTTTCCCGCCCGATCCCCATATCCCTCGATTCCCTTGGTGTTTAAAATGGCTCCTGTGAAGTGCCTTGCGACGTTTCAGTACATTAAAGGCGCTATATAAATGCACATTATTACAGGTGAGGAATTGACCACCCCCATCCCACCCCAACAACAACTTACATTTAGATAGTGCCTTTAACAGTAAAGCATCCCAATGCACTTCACAGGAATGATTACAAAGCAAAATGGTTAACACCGAGCCACATAAGGAGATATTCAGACAGGTGACCAAAAGCTGGGTCACAGAGACAACGAGTGGGACAAAGGGCAGGACTCCTGTAGGGTTGCTCCAATTTCCCTCGAACAGCACGGCCAAATAATTCTCTCTGACAAATGACATTTAGCGGAGAATTCTCGAATACTATTCAAAAAAATAGAAAGACTTGCATTTATATAGCGCCTTTCACGACCACCGGACATCTCAAAGCACTTTACAGCCAATGAAGTAGTTTTTGGAGTGTAGTCACTGTTGTAATGTGGGACATGCAGCAGCCAATTTGCGCACAGCAAGCTCCCACACACAGCATCATCATAGGCAGTCCCTCAAAGCGAGGAAGACTTGCTTCCACGCCAAAAAGGGATGTTTCAATGAAGGACCTGACATTCCAGATCCCGAACTACATGTTGAGAGGGTGGAAGATGTCTGTGGGTGGATTGTTTTAACGTGGGGTGACCGTTGCACACCAGCCACCACACGGGCTTGACAGAGCGAGGTCTTGGTCCAGTGGCAAGGGTTAACCAGGACGACTGGAGACCTGCTCTGCTGCACAGACCCAGTGCGCACACAAACAGCAACGTGATAATGACCAGATAATCTGTATTTGTGATGTTGATTGAGGGATAAATATTGGCCCCGGGACAATCGAAGGACTTTCCAGGGAGAAGAAACACCTTCTGTTTAGGGGTTAAATTTAAATGGTTAACCCGGATTCATTTGGAAAATCCAAGCGACAACACCTTCAGAGAAAACACACTCCCATCCCCCCTGAACAATAACTAGTTATGATATCTTCGCAGGGTGTTGGGGGCGGGGGAGTAGGCTGATTTTTTGTGACCTCCCTGACCAGAGTGGAGTTTTATTCTCGGTGCAGACTGGGATGTGACCCATTACATGCACAGCCAGGCTTCAATGTGCAGAATCAGGAGAGCGATGTGTAGTTGAAGGTTTAGTAAGAAGGGGAAGAGAATGATTAACTCGACGTGATCAAACAATTCGCACTTAAGCCCGGCTCGGAACATTCCACACAGGAAAGAAAATAAACTGCTAGTTCGAGATTGAGAGTGTTTAATTGAAGGACATTCCTGGGAAGAAAAAAAAAAGCGCTGTTTTTGGGCTAAATTTAAATGGTTCTGTTGATGCACCAGGGGCGTGGAAAACAAAATACGTGCATTTCTATAGCACCTTTCACAACCACCGGACGTCTCAAAGCGCTTTACAGCCAATTCTGCCCTCCTGAGCATCCCTGATTATAATCGCTCACCATCGGTGGCCGTGCCTTCAGCTGCCTGGGCCCCAAGCTCTGGAACTCCCTCCCTAAACCTCTCCGCCTCCATTTCCATTTCCTCCAAGACGCTCCTTAAAACCGACCTCTTTCATCAAGCTTTTGGTCACCTGCGCTAATTTATACTTAGGCGATCGGGTGTCAAATTTTTATCTCATAATACTCCTGTGAAGCACCTTGGGGCATTTCACTACGTTAAAGGCGCTATAAAAATACAAACTGTTGTTGTTGAGGTACTTTTGGAGTGTAGTCACTGTTGTAATGTGGAATAAAACAAGGGGAGGAAATGATGAAGAATTGGTACCAGGCCTTACTTAGGTTCCATTTACAGAGAACGTAGGGCACAGACTCAGGCCATTCGGCCCAACCAGTCCGTGCCGTCAGTTCCAGCAGTGACTCGAGGTCAACAGCCAAGGGAAAGGTCAGCCGGGGATTCTCGGGGCAATGAGAGGATCCAGGGGGCTGATAAATTAGGGCAGTATTACGTGGATCAATGAACGGCAAGAGAGGGCTGTCGAAACAGAAGTATTTGGAAGGTTTTGGGAAGGTAAATAATGACAGGTGATCCCCGCTGTGTCAGCTATGGCTCAGTGAGTAGCACTCTCGTCTCGGAGTCAGAAGGTCATGGGTTCCAGTCCCACTCCAGGGACTTGAGCACATATAAAATCTAGGCTGACGCTCCCAGTGCAGTACTGAGGGAGTGCTGCACTGTCGGAGGGGCCGTCTTTCGGAGGAGACGTTAAACCGAGGCCCCCTCTGCCCTCTCAAGTGGATGTAAAAGATCCCATGGCACTATTTCGAAGAAGAGCAGGGGAGTTATTCCCCGGTGTCCTGGGACCAATATTTATCTCTCAATCAATATAACAAAAAAAAAACAGATTATCTGGATCATTATCACGTGTGTAGGAGCTTGCTGTGCGCAAATTGCTGCCGCAGTAACTACACTCCAAAAGTACTTCATTGGCTGTAAAGCACTTTGAAATGTCCAGTGATCATGAAAGGCAAGCTCCATTGGGCGGGCCACATTGTCCGCATGCCCGACACGAGACTCCCAAAGCAAGTGCTCTACTCGGAACTCCTACACGGCAAACGAGCCCCAGGAGGGCAGAGGAAACGTTACAAGGGCACCCTCAAAGCCTCCCTTATAAAGTGCAACATCCCCACTGACACCTGGGAGTCCCTGGCCAAAGACCGCCCTAAGTGGAGGAAGTGCATCCGGGAGGGCGCTGAGCACCTCGAGTCTCGTCGCCGAGAGCATGCAGAAACCAAGCGCAGGCAGCGGAAGGAGCGTGCGGCAAACCAGTCCCACCCTGCCCTTCCCTCAACCACTGTCTGTCCCACCTGTGACAGAGACTGTAATTCCCGTATTGGACTGTTCAGTCACCTGAGAACTCACTTTTAGAGTGGAAGCAAGTCTTCCTCGATTCCGAGGGACTGCCTGTGATGATGATTTATAAATGCAAGTCTTTCTTTCAATCGGGGGGGGGGGGGCAGAGACTTGGAAGGAGGGCCAATGTTTATTGCCTGACCCCCAACTGCCTTCGAGAAGTGGTGGGGTCCACTTCTTGTTGAAGTGCTGGTAGTCCCGAGTGTCGCACTCGGCCACATCAACAGGTAGTTATGAGTCAACCTGTGGGACTGGAGTCACGTATATAGGAGGCCCAGATTGTGTAAGGACAGCCAGGTTTTCCCTCCGTGAATATAACCAATATTTTCACCGCTCAGTCATTTACTGCCAGGTTTGTTGAAATCAAACTAGGTTTTGCCCCCACTGACAAATGATTTCTTATGACGTTCATGTAAGACAGAACATCGATATTCTGCACCATTTCCCCGGCCCTGGCAGACTGTTGTGCGAGCATATGGGTATGTAGGCTATCCGTTAAGGCACAAATCGCTCAGTGGGAAACATCTCACTGGAAAATCCCCAACCCAGGACGTTTCCAGATCCAATTCCTGCTTTTGTACCGAGTCCAAACGGAGACACGACTACAATAACTGTCCTCACCGTCCCAAGGCAGGGAGGGAAAAACTGGCTTCCTGTGACCCAGTTGGGTTCTTACGACAATCCGACAAGCTTCTTGCTGATTTTTATTTCCCGATTTTATTTTACAACTGAATTCAAATCGTTTTCACACGAGAATTTGGAATCTTATCGATCGCAAAGGGCTTCGGGGCCCGGCCAACTCAATCTCAATACTTCAGAGGGATTTCGATAAACTGCGAGGAATATACTTCAGGGTCCAGGGAGAGAGCAGGGTAACTGGATGAGAGTTTCGACACGGAGCGAGCAGATACCACTGGCCGAACTCCCTCCTCCTACCCTCGCATTCTACAATAACAGAAAGCTACAAGATTGGGAAAACGTTTAGAGCAGGTGTATTTCTGGCTTCGCTCAGTGGGTCGCACTCTCGCCTAGTGAGTCACACAGTCTTCGGCTAAAGTCCCATTCCGGGCTGACACTCCCAAAACCTGGCAGCCCGTGTCCTAACTCGCAACATCCCGTTCACCCATCACCCCCTGTCCTAACTCGCACCGAGTCCCGCTCACCCATCACCCCCTGTGCTCACTGACCTGTGTCCTAACACACACCGAGTCCCGTTCACCCATCACCCCCTGTCCTAACTCGCACCGAGTCCCACTCACCCATCACCCCCTGTGCTCACTGACCTGTGTCCTAACTCACACCGAGTCCCGCTCACCCATCACCCCCTGTGCTCACTGCCCCGTGTCCTAACTTGCACCGAGTCCCACTCACCCATCACCCGCTGTGCTCACTGCCCCGTGTCCTAACTCACACCGAGTCCCACTCACCCATCATCCCCTGTGCTCATTGCCCCGTGTCCTAACTCACACCGAGTCCCGCTCACCCATCACCCACTGTGCTCACTGCCCCGTGTCCTAACTCGCACCGAGTCCCACTCACCCATCACCCCCTGTGCTCACTGCCCCGTGTCCTAACTCGCACCGAGTCCCACTCACCCATCACCCCCTGTGCGCATTGGCTCCCGGTTAAGCTGCGCCTCGATTTTAAAATCCCTCCATGGTCTTGTCCCTCCTTACCTCTAAACATAAGAAATAGAAGCAGGAATCGGCCATTTGGCCCCTTGAGCCTGCTCCGCCATTCACTAAGATCACGGCTGATTTGATCTTGGACTCAGCTCCACAAACCCCCCCTCCCAACATGTCTGCGCTCCTCTAATTCTGCTCTCTGGAGCATTCCTGATTGTAATCGCTCAACCATCGGTGGCCGTGCCTTCTGTTTCCTAGGCCCCAAGCTCTGGAACTCCCTCCCTAAACCTCTCCGTCTCACTCTCTACCTCTCTTTCCTCCTTTATGACTGTTCTTAAAACCTCCCTCTTTGACTAAGCTTTTGCTCACCTATTCTAATTTCTCCTTCTGTGGCTCGGTGTCAAATTTAGTTTCATAATCACTCCTTTGAAGCTCCTTGGGACGTTTTACTACGTTAAAGGCACTATATAAATGTAATTTGTTGTTTTAGACTTATTTTTGGGTACAGTGTCATAAGGGACGGGCATCCCTCACCACCTCGGCCAAATGCTCAGTGTTCTCGATGAATTTACTCAGTTAAATCTGGCAGTGCAAATGCAAAACCCACTGGAGAAGGTTACAAGAAAGAACTTGCATTTCTATTGCGCCTTTCACACCCCAAAGTGCTTTACAGGCAATGAAGTACTATTTGAAGTGTAGTCACTGTTGTAATGTAGGAAATGTGGCAGCCAATTAACGCACAGCAAGCTCCCACAAAACAATAATGAGATAATTGTAATTTGTGCACCTGTGAGTATGTTCACGGGTTTGTAGAGCTGATGTGTCAGTCTCTATAGTGCAATCGGTTAATGCGTTCGGCTGTTAATCTAAAGGTAGCTGCTTCGAGCCCATCCAGTGATGAGGCCTTTAGAGTTCTGCAGTCTGGAGGAGTCCATGCTCCATGTGTAATGTTGAAGGTGCGAGGTTGTAGCCCCTCTTTCAATATTTGAAGGGGCTACTCCTCAAATTCTGGTTGCACTTCAGTCCCACACTCCTGATCTTTGGGCACCCTGTGCGGAGGGGAGCGGGCAGGTCCGAAGGCCTCCTCGTAGGACTGCTCCTGGGCCTGGCCAAGGGGGCCATCAGCCGGTTCAGGCAGCGGGCGGTCGAGGGGGTCATTCAGCCTGACTGCCTGCCTCTCTTCCGCGGTTACATCCGAGCCAGGGTGTCCCTGGAGATGGAGCACGCGGTGTCCACCGGTACGCTCGCGGCCTTCCACAAGAGGTGGGCGCCGGAGGGACTGGAGTGCATCATCACCCCCGGCAACCAAATTTTAATTTGATTTAAGTTTAATGTCAAAGTTTAATTTGTTTGATGTGTCGGTTTTAGTGCCCTCCTTTAACCAGGGGGCACTTGATTATCAAAAATAGTTGTCGAGCTGTTGAGTTGGGAGTGGCTTAGCCAGTCACGTGATGTTCACAAGACTCAATAAAACCCCAGCCAGTTGAGTTCGGGGGATCCATGATGGGGCAGGTGGTTGTGAGCCTGGTGGATGAACTGGTAATGTGTAGTGTGATTGTTAAACCTTTGTTAATAAACCAACTAGTTCTTAATAGCAATGTGTTGCTGTGAATTCTTCAGCAAAGAACCCACGAAGCAAATACATTGCACGAATGACCAGATCCTTTTAAAGAGCAGCACAGACACGACGGGCCGATTGGCCTCGTTCAGTTTCTGATCTGTATTTTTCATTGTGAGGGTGGTTGAGGGATAAATACTGACCCCAGGACACCAGGGGAGGGGCAAATCCACTGCTCTTCTTCGAAATAGTGCTGTGGGAGATTTTACATCCAGCTGAGAGAGAGCAGACGGGGCCTGACAAAGGAGACCGGTTGCTCATTAACAAGGCAATGGTCTACAGCCACACACAAGAACTCTGCAGGCACCGAGCATAGCAAACATTCGAGCCTGGGCGAGACCGAGTGTGTGGCCAAGACTGTGCCAGTGCGGCAATGAATTAAACTGCCTCCACAAACAGATGTGAGGCCATTATAGCAAGGAGGCTTCAAAAGACCGTACACTGAGCTATACTTAAAGTGAAAGAGGAGTCATTAAGATTTAATGATGTATTATCTCTGCATATTTAATGCGATCATTTTGACCCCCGACACACTTGCTGCTCTCTGTAAACGGAGATTGAACGGCGATCCCTCGTCGAGGCTGAAGGAGGGGGATGGGTCCAATCCGGCCCGCTGGGATTTGCTCATTAGACGAACACTGATCCCACTGTTAAGCATTAAAAAAATTAAATTGCTCAAATTACCGCTGCACGAACAGCCAGAGTGTCTCGATACAGCGACACTCAGTACACCGGGACATGCTGCTTCCAGCCCGACAGGTTCCTATAGTAACACAATTCAGGGAGCGGGAACAGGCAGCTCTGGTCAGTTACCACACCTGAACCACGAGAAAGAAACAAATTGCATTCTGCAGCACCTTCCACAACATCAGGACATCCCAAAGCACTTTACAGCCAATGAAGTACTTTTTGAAGTGTAGTCACTGTTGTAACGTGGGAAACACGACAACCAGTTTGCACACAGCAAGCTCCAACACACGGCAATGTGATAATGACCAGATAATCTGTTTTAGTGATGTTGATTGAGGGATAAATATTGGCCTCAGGACACCGGGGAGAACTCCCCTGCTCTTCTTCAAAATAATGCCACGGGATCTTTTACATCCACCCGAGAGAGCAGACAGGGGCCTCGGTTTAACGTCTCATCCGAAAGACGGCACCTTGGACAGTGCAGCACTCCATCAGTACTGCCCCTCCAACAGTGCAGCACTCCCTCAGTACTGCCCCTCCAACAGTGCAGCGCTCCCTCAGTACTGTCCCTACGACAGTGCGGCACTCCCTCAGTACTGTCCCTCCGACAGTGCGGCACTCCCTCAGTACTGTCCCTCCGACAGTGCGGCACTCCCTCAGTACTGTCCCTCCGACAGTGCGGCACTCCCTCAGCACTGGCACTGGAGTGTTAGCCTAGATTTTGTGCTCAAGCCTCTGGCATGGGACTTGAACCCATGACCTTTTGCCGAGAGAGCAACGTGTATTTTAAGAGCACTTCCCCATCAGAGAGGTATGTGGAAGGGGGACATTGATTGTACAAATAAAACCCGAGCTCAGTACGGTGCTCACAAGCTGCAGTCAGTGCCGTGTGGAGCATGGCTGCCTCAAACTGCTCGGTGCCGGTTAACGTCAGGAGGGCAACGTTTACCCAACAAGCGTGAACTCCAAACACGCACTCAATTTGAAAGCGACAATTTGGGCACAGCTGTTGCTCAGGGAGGTAGGGGAGGGACGAGGCCACAATGGGGAATCGTACACCGTCCTTAATGTAGTAAACGTTGCAAGGTGCCTAACACTGAGCGGCACTGGGAGAGCTTTTCTAAATATTCATTCTCCGGATGTGGGCGGCGCTGGTAAGGCCGGCATTTATTGCCCGTCTATAGTTACCTTTGAGAAGTTGAACAACAACATGTATTTATATAGCGCCTTTAACATAGTGAAACATCCCAAGGCACTTCACAGGAGTATTATGAGATAAAAATTTTACACTGAGCCACTCAAATAGAAATGAGCACAAGTGACTAAAAGCTTGGTCAAAGAAGTAGATTTTCAGGAGCGTCTTGAAGGAGGAAAGAGCTGAAGGAGATTAGGGATAGGGAGGGGCGAGGCCATCGAGGGATTTGAAAATAAGGATGTGAATTTTGAAATCGAGGCATTTCTTAACTGGAAGCCAATGTTGGTCAGAGAGCACAGAGGTGACTGTGAGCAGGACTTGGTTAGAGTTAGGACACGTGCATGAGTTTTGGATCACCTCTAGTTTATGTAGGGTGAAATGTGGAAACATTCGCTCTGTAGCCACTGTATCAAAACCTTTCAGAATTTTAAAGACCTCTATTAGGTCACACCTGGAATATTGTGTACAGTTTTGGTCTCCTAATCTGAGGAACATTCTTGCTATTGAGGGAGTGCAGCGAAGGTTCACCAGACTGATTCCCGGGATGGCAGGACTGACATATGAAGAAAGACTGGATCGACTAGGCTTATATTCACTGGAATTTAGAAGAATGAGAGGGGATCTCATAGAAATATATAAAATTCTGACGGGACTGGACAGGTTAGATGCAGGAAGAATGATCCTGATGTTGGGGAAGTCCAAAACCAGGGGTCACAGTCTAAGGATAAGGGGTAGGCCATTTAGGACTGAGATGAGAAACTTCTTCACTCAGAGAGTTGTGAACCTGTGGAATTCTCTACCACAGAAAGTTGTTGAGGCCAATTCACTAAATATATTCAAAAAGGAGTTAGATGTGGCCCTTGTGGCTAAAGAGATCGAGGGGTATGGAGAAAAAGCAGGAATGGGGTACTGAAGTTGCATGATCAGTCATGAACTCATTGAATGGCGGTGCAGGCTCGAAGGGCCGAATGGCCTCCTCCTGCACCTATTTTCTATGTCTATGTCTCCCCTCAGCCTCAGCAAGAGAAAAGAGACCCAACCTGTTCATTCTTTCCCGATATGTATACCCTCACATTTCTGGTATCATCCTTGCAAATCTCTGCAACCCTCTCCATAACCTCGATAACCTTTTTATAATATGGCGACCAGAACTGTACGCAGTGCTCGAAGTGTGGTCTAACCAAGGTTCGATACAGGTTCAGCATAACTTCACTAATTTTCAATTCTATTCCTCCAGAAATAAACCCTAGTTTATTATTATTTCCAGATCTGTTTTATTTAAGAAAACTGAATTAAAATTCTCAAACTGTCACTGTGGGGATCTATCCTCATGTTCCCTGTGGCTCAGTGGGCAGCTCTCTCGCCTCGGAGTCAGAAGGTTGTGGGTTCAAGTCCCACTCCAGGGACTTGAGCACAAAAACCCAGGCTGGCACTCCCAGTGCAGTACTGAGGGAGCGCCGCACTGTCGGAGGGGCAGTGCTGAGGGAGCGCCGCACTGTCGGAGGGGCAGTGCTGAGGGAGTGCTGTACTGTCGGAGGGGCAGTGCTGAGGGAGCGCCGCACTGTCAGGGGGGCAGAACTGAGGGAGCGCCGCACTGTCGGAGGGGCAGTGCTGAGGGAGCGTCGCACTGTCGGAGGGGCAGTGCTGAGGGAGCGTCGCACTGTCGGAGGGGCAGTGCTGAGGGAGCGTCGCACTGTCGGAGGGGCAGTGCTGAGGGAGCGCCGCACTGTCGGAGGGGCAGTGCTGAGGGAGTGCCGCACTGTCGGAGGGGCAGTGCTGCGGGAGTGCTGCACTGTCAGAGGTGCCGTCTTTCGGAGGAGATGTTAAACCGAAGCCCCGTCTGCTCTCTTAGGTGGATGTAAAAGATCCCAGAGCACTATTTTGAAGAAGAGCAGGGGAGTTCTCCCCAGTGTCCTGGGACCAATATTTATCCCTCAATCAACGTTACAAAAAACGTAACAGGATCTACTGTATTTTGTTTATTAAGTTACACGGCAAAGTACAGATTCAGCGTCTTCGGGGTTTACCAACATGTACCACAGGCTAGATCCAGCCAGATAGGTGCTTCCAGCTCCTCTAGCTTAGGAAAATTGGTATAAAGATACCTTATTTGGTTTTGGTCATTATCACATTATTGTTTGTGGGAGCTTGCTGTGCACAAATTGGCTGCTGCGTTTCCCACATTACAACAGTGACTACACTCCAAAAGTACTTCATTGGCTGTAAAGTGCTTTGGGACATCCGGAGGTCATGAAAGGCGCTATATAAATGCAAGTCCTTTTTCTAAATGGCCTGGCTCTAACTTTAAGATTCCTTCACCAGAGGAAATACTTTCTCTCTCTCTATCCTATCCAATCCTTTTAACATTTTATACACCTCCATTAAATCACGCCTCAATCTACCGAACTCAAGCAATGCAAGCTCAGTCTGTGCCACCTGTCATCATACACGCGAGTTAAAAATTAAAATCTCATAAATGATGTAGTCAGGCAGAATATTTTTCTCCGAAAGGATTAGAGAGTTGTGAAATAATTTACCAGCGAAGGGCATTAACTGAGACAGCCTGTACAGGTCAGTAGGCCAATCCTCTCAGGGAAGATGCCCGTCACACTTTCAGCGGCTGGAGCTGCAACGATATCACCGGAACAGTGGAATCGGAGCAACATGGTGCCTCTGGTCACCGGCCAACCGTCCGGCATTGTCCTGGGGTCTCCAGGAATTAAATATTCATCTGTTGCGGTGGGTCCCAGTGACTGGCCCTGGGGCCCCGCAGTGACTGGCCCTGGGGCCCCGCAGTGACCGGCCCTGGGGCCCCGCAGTGACCGGCCCTGGGGCCCCGCAGTGACTGGCCCTGGGGCCCCGCAGTGACCGGCCCTGGGGCCCCGCAGTGACCGGCCCTGGGGCCCCGCAGTGACTGGCCCTGGGGCCCCGCAGTGACCGGCCCTGGGGACACAGTGACCGGTCCTGGGGCCCCGCAGTGGGGCCCCGCAGTCACCGGCCCTGGGGCCCCGCAGTCACCGGCCCTGGGGCCCCGCAGTCACCGGCCCTGGGGCCCCGCAGTCACCGGCCCTGGGGCCCCGCAGTGACCGGCCCTGGGGCCCCGCAGTGACCGGCCGTGGGGACCCGCAGTGACCGGCCCTGGGGACACAGTGACCAGCCGTGGGGCCCCGCAGTGACCGGCCCTGGAGCCCTGCAGTGACCGGCCCTGGGGACACAGTGACCTGCCGTGGGACAGTGACCAGCCGTGGGGCCCCGCAGTGACCGGCCGTGGGGCCCCGCAGTGACCGGCCGTGGGGCCCCGCAGTGACCGGCCGTGGGGCCCTGCAGTGACCGGCCCTGGGGCCCTGCAGTGACCGGCCCTGGAGCCCTGCAGTGACCGGCCCTGGGGACACAGTGACCAGCCGTGGGGACACAGTGACCAGCCGTGAGGCCCCGCAGTGACCGGCCCAGGAGCCCTGCAGTGACCGGCCGTGGCACAGTGACCGGCCGTGGGGCCCCGCAGTGACCGGCCGTGGGGCCCCGCAGTGACCGGCCGTGGGGCCCCGCAGTGACCGGCCCTGGGGCCCTGCAGTGACCGGCCCTGGAGACACAGTGACCGGCCGTGGGACAGTGGCTGGCCGTGGGGCCCCGCCACATTTGAGGTCTAGGGTCACAACAGATGAGCTGGTCCTTGATCCCTGTACGGTTTGTGGGATCTTGCTGTGCCCACACAAGAGCCATTACACTTCAAAACTAATTTACACTTTGGGACTTAAGGTGCTAAATTTTTTCATCGATCCAGTAACCTTGCAAGTTATTTGGATCTCTCAATACGTGTCTATTTCATTGCAGATGTCTGCCCAATATTTATCCCTCAACCAACATCACTAAAACAGATTATCTGGTCATTATCACATTGCCGTTTGTGGGAGCTTGCTGTGCACAAATTGGCTGCTGTATTTCCCACATTACAACAGTGAGTACACTCCAAAAGTATGTCATTGGCTGTAAAGCGCTTTGAGACGTCTGATGGTCGTGACAGGCGCTATAAAAATCTAAGTCTTTAGTTTTTTTTTTACGCGCTGTAATATACATATATATATATACACATGTAGTAAACTAACAGTTACATATCCATATATCTATATACACAGACACGCTGTATAATCTACAGTAATGTTGAACGAATGGATCACGTATCGCACTGGATTCTCACGGAATGTCTGACCAAAAGCTCCAGTGTTTCACCAAAATAACCCACCTGGAACAGCTCCTGTCGCTATGGGAACAGCAACCTCTAATAAGCCGAGAGCAGAGATGTCACGCAGAGAGCTCGAGTCTGTTCCTCACACAGGCTGGGAACCAGTCAGTGAATCGCAGCACCTTACAGTGCAGGAGGAGGCCATTGGGCCCATCGAGCCTGTGCCGGCCCTGTGACAGAGCGATCCAATCAGTCCCACTCACCCCGGTCTTTCCCCACTGCCCTGCAAATATTCCCCCCTTCAAGTATTTATCCAATTCCCGGTTCACTATTGAATCTGCTCCCACCGCCCTTTCAGGCAGCGCGTTCCCGATCACAACTCGCTGCGTAAAATAATAATTTCCTCATTTCCCCCTCTCTGAATCACCCAAGAATGACTCAAATAACAGATCTACAAACCGGGAACGCCCGATTCAGTCACTGAGGATTCTTTAACACGGAGGAGAACCACCTTCCCACACAATCTGAAATCGTGTTGTATTTTTAAAGGAATGAAGTGATACTGCACTTTATACCCAGACATGATACACAACTGGATCAATGCCCGGCAGAGGCAGGAAGTAAGGACTGAGATGGTGTGAGAGAGACCGAGGTGGGGAAAGAGAGAGAAAACAGCTGGCAGTCAGTGAGGAGAACTCATCGCGGGCCATTGAGGGGATTTGCAGTAGCTGTACTCTGCACAGTGTCTGGCCATAGACTGTGTGCACAAGAAACACCTCTCCCATGTCATCCCTCTGAATTGACTTCACATTAACATTTTTAAAATTAAGTTTGGTTTGAACGGTTGTTAAGAACATAAGAAATAGGAGCAGGAATCGGCCATTCGGCCCCTCGAGCCTGCTCCGACATTCAATAAGATCACGGCTGATCTTCGACCTCAACTCCACTTTCCTGCCCGATCCCCATATCCCTCCATTCCAAAAATCTAGCGATCTCAGCCTTGAATATATTCAGTGACCCAGCCTCCACAACCCTCTGGGGCAGAGAATTCCAAAGATTCACCCCCCTCTGAGTGAAGAAATTCCTCCTCATCTCAGTCCTAAATGGCCGACCCCTTATCCTGAGACTGTGACCCCTGGTTCTAGACTCTCCGGCCCGGGGGAAACATCCTCCCTGCATCTACCATCAATCCCCTTCAGAATCTTGGATGCTTCAATTAGATCACCTCTTATTCTACTAAACTCTCTTGTTGGGAGTGAGGCCAAAATATTTCTCCCCATTCACTTCGATTTTAAAATTTTCATCCGTGTGTTCAAATGGCCTTGCCCTCTCCCTATCGCTCTAACCTCCTCCAGCTCTGCAACTCCCACGCTCCCCCCCACCCCCCCAACACCCCGGGATCTCTGCGCTCCTCCAATCTTGGCCATTTGAGCAACTCCGATTTCCATCGTTCCACCATTGGTGGCCGTGCCTTCAGCTGCCTGCGCCCCAAGCTCTGGAACTCCCTCCCGAAACCTCCCCGCCTCTCTACCTCTCCCTCCTCCTTTAAGTCGCTCCTTAAAACCTATCTCTTTGACCAAGCTTTTGGTCACCTGACCTAATGAATCCTTCTCTGGCTCGCTGTCAAGTTTTGTCCGATAACGCTCCTGTGAAGCACCTCTCCGAGGTTTTACAGCGGGCCTTCCTTCCTCCTCCAACCTACAGGGTTTGCAGACATGAACTCGGCTTCACTGAGCCCCCATGTCGGAGTTACTTGGTCCTCTCTCTCCCACACGATTGACATTGGTGGTGCCCTCAGTAACGGGTGTCGGACTTTAGGCGAGCGACTCGAGAACAAAGGCTACTGTTTCCTAAACACACAGCCACCTGTAGTATGTCTTTCGCCATTGGACCTTTGCACGAATATACAGAGAGGAAATCCTGCTGGGTGTTGGTGTATTGGACAGGGAATGTGCGAGGTTAGGCACAGAGCCAAGGATGACCAGATTTGAAAGTCTCTATCCTCACCTTCTGGTACTTGCATTTGGATCTAGTGGGTTATATTCATAGAATCATAGAAACTTACAGCACAGAAGGAGGCCATTCGGCCCATCGTGTCCACACCGGCCGACAAAGAGCTACCCAGCCTAATCCCACTTTCCAGCTCTCGGTCTGTAGCCCTGTAGGTGCACATCCAGGTACTGTTTAAATGTGGTGAGGGTTTCTGCCTCTACCACCCTTTCAGGCAGTGAGTTCCAGACCCCCACCACCCTCTGGGTGAAGAAATTTCCCCTCAAATCCCCTCTAAAATTTCTACCAATTACTTTAAAATTATACCCCCTGGTTGTCGACCCCTCTACTAAGGAAAATAGGCCCTTCCTATCCACTCTATCTAGGCCCCTCATAATTTTATACACCTCAGTGAGGTCTCCCCTCAACCTCCTGTGTTCCAATGAAAACAACCCCAGCCTATCCAATCTTTCCTCATAGCTAATATTCTCCACTCCCGGCAACATCTTCGCTAAGCTCCTCTGTACCCTCTCCAATGCAATCACGTAATGCAGTGACCATCACTGCGCGCAGTACTCCAGCTGTGGCCTAACCAGCGTTTTATACAATTCAAGCATAATCTCCCTGCTCTTATATTATATACCTTGGCTAATAAAGGCAAGTATTCCATATGCCTTCTTAAGCACCTTATCTACGTGGCCTGCTACTTTCAGGGATCTGTGGGCCTGCACTCCACTTTTCATTGTCTGACCATTTAATGTGTATTCCCTTGCCTTGTTAGCCCTCCCCAAATGCATTACCTCACACTTCTCTGGATTGAATTCCATTTGCCGCTGTTCTGCCCACCTGCCCAGTGCATTGATATCTTCCTGCAGTCTGCAGCTTCCTTCTTCATTATCAACCACACGGCCAATTTTAGTATCATCTGCAAACTTCTTAATCATACCCCCAATATTCAAGTCTAGATCATTGATATACACCACAAAAAGCAAGGGACCCAGTACTGAGCCCTGCGGAACCCCACTGAAACATCCTTCCAGTCATAAAAACACCCCTCAACCATTACCCTTTGCTTCCTGCCTCTGAACCAATTTTGGATCCCATGGGCTTTTACTTTTGTGACCAGTCTGCCATGTGGGACCTTATCAAAAGCTTTGCTAAAATCCATATACACTACATCATACACACTGCCCTCATCGACCCTCCTGGTTACCTCCTCGAAAAATTCAATCAAATTAGACAGACTCGACCTTCCCTTAACAAATCCATGCTGCCTGTCCTTGATTAATCCGTGTCTTTCCAAATGAAGATTTATCCTGTCCCTCAGGACCTTTTACCAATAATTTTCCCACCACTGAGGTTAGGCTGACTGGCCTGTAATTACTCGGTCTATCCCTTTCTCCCTTCTTAAACAAAGGTACCACATTAGCAGTCCTCCAGTCCTCTGGCACCACACCTGTAGCCAGAGAGGATTGGAAAATGATGGTCAGAGCCTCTGCTATTTCCTCTTTTGCTTCTCTTAACAGCCTGGGATAGATTTCATCCGGGCCTGGGGATTTATCCACTTTCAAAGCAGCTAAACCCCTTAATACTTCCTCTCTCACTATTTCATCTAATATTTCACACTTCTCCTTGATAGTAATATCTGCATTGCCCCTCTCCTTTGTGAAAACAGATGCAAAGTATTCATTAAGAACCATCTTCTGCTTCCACACAGATTACCCTCATGGTCCCTATTACACCCAGTGAATCATATTACACCCAGTGGATCCAGTGGGTTATATTACACCCAATGAGTTATATTACACTCAGTGGATCATATTACACCCAGTGTATTATATTACACCCAGTGGATTATATTCCAGCCAGTGGATCCAGAGAACGTGCCCTTTGCGCAACATCTCCTGCCCCTGCTGCCCATCACCTACAGCAAAGTTTCTCATCTCTCTCCTCTCCTCTCCAGAAGTCAATGATTCATGTTCCTGGTTCAATGAGTATTGGTCGCTCTCGGGTATTTCACCCAGGTGACCACCCTTCAGAGATGAGCATGGGCAGGATATTCGACTGTGAGGCCTGATCGTGTCTTCAACCAACCCCATCCTCCCACCGCGCCCCCCAACACGCACGCCGCGGTACGGGTTTCTGCACAGTGATCAGGGATGGCCCTGATTGACCTACTCTCTCTCCACCCCCCCCCCCCAACCCCAATCCCCCTGGGTCACCGAGACCAGTCCCGGTGCCCCTGCCACTGCATCAGCTGATACCCAGTAACAGCCCAGCCCAGCGAATGACCCAGGCAGGCTTCATTTGTCACACTCGGTGCTGTTTGCCAGGGGGATGGCCCCACCTTGCCCGCTCGTTGTATCCAAGGCTGAAGGTCACGGATTTGCCAGGATTCGGTTGTGCCATGCCACAAGGGCCGGGAGCGAGTTAGCTGGGCGTGGGACGCTCATGTTGAAAGATTAACAATCGGGAAGTCAACACTTAAACTCGACCAGGAAATAATCAGCAGTCCATTATTGACAAGAAGCTGAACAAACGACCGTGAAACTTGTACCCAGCTGTGAAAAACATCAACGACAAATAAACGCAGCCTTAAAAACCAGTCACTGCAAATCCCTTCCCCCACCCAGCAATCCTTTAAAGAAAGACAGACTTGCATTTATATAGCGCTTTTCACGACCACCGGGCTTCCCAAAGCGCTTTACAGCCAATAAAGTATTTTTGGAGTGCAGTCACTGTTGTAATGTGGGAAACAGGGCAGCCAATTTGCGCACAGCAAGCTCCCACACACAGCAATGTGATAATGACCAGATAATGTGTTTTAGTGAAGTTGATTGAGGGATAAATATTGGCCCCAAGACAACAGGGATAACTCCCCTGCTCTTCTTTGAAATAGTGCCATGGGATCTTTTACGTCCACCTGAAAGAGCAGACGGGGCCTCAGTTTAACATCTCATCCAAAAGACGGCACCTCCGACAGTGCGGCGCTCCCTCATTACTGCCCCTCCGACAGTGCAGCGCTCCCTCAGTACTGCCCCTCCGACAGTGCGGCGCTCCCTCAGTACTGCTCCTCCGACAGTGCAGCGCTCCCTCAGTACTGCCCCTCCGACAGTGCGGCGCTCCCTCAGTACTGCTCCTCCGACAGTGCAGCGCTCCCTCAGTACTGCCCCTCCGACAGTGCGGCGCTCCCTCAGTACCGCCCCTCTGACAGTGCAGCGCTCCCTCAGTACTGCCCCTCCGACAGTGCGGCGCTCCCTCAGTACTGCTCCTCCGACAGTGCAGCGCTCCCTCAGTACTGCCCCTCCAACAGTGCAGCACTCCCTCAGTACTGCCCCTCCGACAGTGCGGCGCTCCCTCAGTACTGCCCCTCCGACAGTGCGGCACTCCCTCAGTACTGCCCCTCCGACAGTGCAGCACTCCCTCAGTACTGCCCGTCCACTAGTGCAGAGGGAGTGGGACTTGAACCCATGACTTTACGACTCAGAGGCGAGTGTGCTACACATTGAGCCACAACTGACACACTTCCCTACACTTTTGGCCCTAATCCAGGTACCCACAGTCAGGGGTAAAATCCCACCCGGGCAAGCTAGGAAACGGAATCCATTAAATCTGTGATTGGCAGGCTGGCACCAGATAAAAGGACCGTGGAAAGCTGCCGGATTATCATGGAATCACACAGCTCAGCAAGAGGCCATTGGGCCCATCGAGCCTGTGCCGGCTCTGTGACAGAGCGATCCAATCAGTCCCACTCCCCCCGCTCTTTCCCCACAGCCCGGCAAATCTTTCCCCTTCAAGTGCATGTTCCCTTAGAGCAGAGAAAGTTAAGAGGAGATGTGAAAAAGGTGTTTAAAGTTATGAAAGATTTTGATAGAGTAAATAAGGAGAAACTGTTCCAGGGGCTGGAGGGGGGTAACCAGAGGGACACAGATTTAAGATAATTGCCAAACGATCCAGAGGGGGAGATGAGGGAAAAAAATTGACAAGCAAGTTATTCAATAGTGACTTTCAAAGGGGGATTGGATAAATACTTGAAGGGGAAAAATTCACAGGGCTGTGGGGAAAGAGCGGGGGGAGTGGGACTGATTGGATCGCTCTGTCACAGAGCCGGCACAGGTTCGATGGGACGAACGGCCTCTCTCAGCGCTGTATCGTTCTGATTCGATTTATCTAATTCCCTTGTGAAAGTTACGATTGAATCTGCTCCCACCGCTCTTTCACGCAGCGCGTTCCTGATCACAACTCGCTGCGTAAAAACATTCTCCTTATTTCATAAGAACATAAGAAATAGAAGCAGGAGTCGGCCATACGGCACCTCGAGCCTGCTCCGCCATTTAATAAGATCATTGCTGATCCAATCATGGACTCAGCTCCACTTCCCCACCTGCTCCCCATAATCCCTTATTCCCTTGTCGGTTAAGAAACTGTCTATTTCTGTCTTAAATTTATTCAACGTCCCAGCTTCCACAGATCTCTGAGGCAGTGAATTCCACAGATTTACAACCCTCAGAGAAAAAATTTCTCCTCATTTCAATTTTAAATGGACGGCCCCTTATTCTAAGATTATGCCCTCTAGTTCTAGTCTCCCACATCAGTGGAAATATCCTCTCTGCATCCACCTTGTCAAGCCCCCTCATAATCTTATACGTTTCGATAAGATCACCTCTCATTCTTCTGAATTCCAATGAGTAGAGGCCCAACCTACTCAACCTTCCCTCATAACTCAACCCCCTCATCTGCAGAATCAATCTCGTGAACCTTCTCTGAACTGCCTCCAAAATATATCCTTTCATAAATATGGAAACCAAAAGTGCACACAGTATTCCAGGTGTGGCCTCACCAATACCTTATATAGCTGTAGCAAGACTTCCCTGCTTTTATACTCCATCCAATAAAGGCCAAGATTCCATTGGCCTTCCTGATCACTTGCTGTACCTGCATACTAACCTTTTGTGTTTCATGCACAAGTACCCCCAGGTCCCGCTGTACTGCAACACTTTACAATCTTTCTCCATTTAAATAATAACTTGCTCTTTGATTTTTTTCTGCCAAAGTGCATGACCTCACACTTTCCAACATTATACTCCATCTGCCAAATTTTTTGCCCACTCATTTAGCCTGTCTATGTCCTTTTGCAGATTTTTTGTGTCCTCCTCACACATTGCCCTGCCTCCCATCTTTGTATCTCAGCAAACTTGGCTACGTTACACTCAGTCCCTTCTTCCAAGTTGTTAATATAGATTGTAAATAGTTGGGGTCCCAGCACTGATCCCTGTGGCACCCCACTAGTTACTGGTTGCCAAACAGAGAATGAACCATTTATCCTGACTCTCTGTTCTGTTAGTTAGCCAATCCTCTATCCATGCTAATATATTACCCCCAACCCTGTGAATTTTTATCTTGTGCAGTAACCTTTTATGTGGCACCTTGTTAAATGCCTTCTGGAAATCCAAATACACCACATCCACTGGTTCCCCTTTATCCATCCTGTTTGTTAAATCCTCAAAGAATTCTAGCAAATTTGTCAAACATGACTTCCCCTTCATAAATCCATGTTGACTCTGCCTGACCAAATTTTGCTTTTCCAAATGTCCTGCTACTGCTTCTTTAATAATGGACTCCAACATTTTCCCAACCACAGATGTTGAGCTAACTGGTCTATAGTTACCTGATTTTTGTCTGCCTCCTTTTTTAAATAGGAATGTTACATTTGCAGTTTTCCAATCCGCTGGGACCTCCCCAGAATCCAGGGAATTTTGGTAAATTACAACCAATGCATCCACTCTCCCTGCCGCTACTTCTCTTAAGACCCTAGGATGCAAGCCATCAGGTCCAGGGGATTTATCTGCCTTTAGTCCCATTATCTTACTGAGTACCACCTCCTTAGTGATTGAGATTGCCTTTATTTTTAGAAATTGTTGCAAAAACACTAAGTTCACCAATGTCCCTCAGGGACGGGAATCTTCTGTCCTTACCAGGCCTTGGCCAACACATAACTCCAGCACAACACCGCCCCCCCCCCAAAACATAACTCCAGCCCCCCCGGCCTACACGTAACTCCAGCCCCCCCCACCCTACACGTAACTCCAGCACCCCCCCACCCTACACGTAACTCCAGCCCCTGGCCTACACGTAACTCCAGCCCCCCCCCTACACATAACTCCAGAATCCCCCCCCACACGGTTGTTTCTTAATCGCCTCAGGGCAATGGGGATGGGTGATCAATGCTCGACACGTCCTTACCAAAATCGCACACATCCTGAGAACAATTTTTAAAAATTGATGCCCCAGTTATACCGCACCTCTTGAAGCAAGCCCAAATATCCACTCCCAAGTGACACAGCAGGGCAGGTTGAGAAAGCAGTTTGAAAAGCTTATGGAACCCTGGGCTTCATGAATAGAGGCATGGAAATGATGATGGACATTTATAAAACACTTGTTCGGCCCCAACTGGAGTATTCGGTCCAATTCTGGGCACTGCACTTTAGGAAGGATGTGAAGGCCTTAGAGAGGGTGCACTGGAGATTTATAAGAATGATTCCAGGGATGAGGGCCTTCAGTGACGTGGATAGGCTGGAGAAGCTGGGGTTGTTCTCCTTGGAGCAGTGATGGTTGAGCCCTATATAATTACAGCAAAACTTCCTTACTTACACTCCTACCGCCTTACAGTAAAGGCTCACGTACCATTTCCCTTCCTAATTGCTTGCTGTACCGGCTTCCAACTGTGCAATATCGCCCGTCTCCAACCTTGCCTCAGCTCATCTGCTGCCGAAACCCTCAACCAGACCTTAGTCACCTCCAGACTGGACTATTCCAACACTCTCCTGGCCAGCCTCCCATCCTCCACACTCTGCAAACTTCAGCTCTTCCAAAACCCTGCCCACCTCACCCCCAACCGCCCCGTTTCCTAGCTCGCATCGAGTCCTGTTCACCCATCACCCCCTGTGCCCCGTGTCCTAACTCACACCGAGTCCCGCTCACCCATCACCCCGTGCCCCGTGTCCTAACTCGCACCGAGTCCCGCTCACCGATCACCCCTGTGGCACGTGTCCTAACTCGCACCCAGTCCCGTTCACCCATCACCCCCTGTGCTCGTTGCCCGTGTCCTAACTCGCACCGAGTCCCGCTCACCCATCACCCCCTGTGCTCACTGCCCCGTGTCCTAACTCGCACCGAGTCCCACTCACCCATCACCCCCTGTGCTCACTGACCTGTGTCCTAACTCGCACCCAGTCCCGCTCACCCATCACCCTCTGTGCTCGTTACCCGTGTCCTAACTCGCACCGAGTCCCGCTCACCCATCACCCCCTGTGCTCACTGCCCCGTGTCCTAACTCGCACCCAGTCCCACTCACCCATCACCCCCTGTGCTCACTGCCCCGTGTCCTAACTCGCACCGAGTCCCGCTCACCCATCACCCCCTGTGATCACTGCCCCGTGTCCTAACTCACACCGAGTCCCGTTCACCCATCACCCCCTGTGCTCGCTGCCCCGTGTCCTAACTCGCACCCAGTCCCACTCACCCATCACCCGCTGTGCTCACTGCCCCGTGTCCTAACTCGCACCGAGTCCCACTCACCCATCACCCCCTGTGCTCACTGACCTGTGTCCTAACTCGTATCCAGTCCCGCTCACCCATCACCCCCTGTGCTCGTTGCCCGTGTCCTAACTCGCACCGAGTCCCGCTCACCCATCACCCCCTGTGCTCACTGCCCCGTGTCCTAACTCGCACCGAGTCCCACTCACCCATCACCCCCTGTGCTCACTGACCTGTGTCCTAACTCGCACCCAGTCCCGCTCACCCATCACCCCCTGTGATCACTGCCCCGTGTCCTAACTCACACCGAGTCCCGTTCACCCATCACCCCCTGTGCTCACTGCCCCGTGTCCTAACTAGCACCGAGTCCCACTCACCCATAACCCCCTGTGCTCACTGACCTGTGTCCTAACTCGCATCCAGTCCCGCTCACCCATCACCCCCTGTGCTTGTTGCCCGTGTCCTAACTCGCACCGAGTCCCGCTCACCCATCACCCCCTGTGCTCAGTGCCCCGTGTCCTAACTCGCACCGAGTCCCACTCACCCATCACCCCGTGCTCACTGACCTGTGTCCTAACTCGCACCCAGTCCCACTCACCCATCACCCCCTGTGCTCGTTGCCCGTGTCCTAACTCGCACCGAGTCCCGCTCACCCATCACCCCCTGTGCTCACTGCCCCGTGTCCTAACTCGCACCGAGTCCCGCTCACCCATCACCCCCTGTGCTCACTGACCTACATTGTCCCCAAAGTCTTCAATTTAAGATCCTCATCCCCATCTTTAAATCCCTACATGGATTCGCCGCTCCCAATTTCTGTAACCTCCTCCAGCCCAACAACCCTCCCAATCTCTCCCAGCCTGCAAATCTGGTTCTTATGCATTCCCCTTCCTTTCGCCCCAGGGTTGACAGCCGTGCCTTCAGTATCCATCTCCGATGCTCTAGAAATTATTCCCTAAATCTCCCCACCTCTCTCTTAACCTGTGACCTTCCATAAAATATACCGTTCACCAAGCTTTTGGTCACCTGTCCTACTTCTGCTTTACATCAGCATCCCGAGAAGCACATTGGGATGATCTCTGTATCTAACCAGTGCTGTACCTGCCCTGGGAGTGTTTGATGGGACAGTGTAGAGGGAACTTCATTCTGTATCTAACCCCGTGCTGTACCTGCCCTGGAGTGTTTGATGGGACAGTGTAGAGGGAACTTCATTCTGTATCTAACCCCGTGCTGTACCTGCCCTGGGAGTGTTTGATGGGACAGTGTAGAGGGAACTTCATTCTGTATCTAACCCCGTGCTGTACCTGCCCTGGAGTGTTTGATGCTGACACGGAGTGTGAGAAATGGTTACAATTTCCAATTTTATCGCCCAGCACTGACATCCCTCATTTCGTTGAGGAAAAAAAAAATGAAACACCATTGAACCCACAACCTGGTCACCACATTACAGGGAAGATGTGGTTGCATTGGAGAAGGTACAGAGGAAATTTACGAGGATGTTGCCTGGACTGGAGAATTTTAGCTGTGAGGAAAGATTGGATAGGCTGGCGTAGTTTTCTTTGGAACAGAGGAGGCTGAGGGGAGACCTTGTTGAGGTGTATAAAATTATGAGGGGTCTATTTAGAGTGGATAGAAAGGCCCTATTTCCCTTAGCAGAGGGGTCAATAACCAGGGCGCATAGGTTTAAAGTAATTGTTAGGAGGTTTAGAGGGGATTTGAGGGGAAATTTCTTTACCCAGAGGGTGGTGGGGGTCTGGAACTCACTGCCTGAAAGGGTGGTAGAGGCAGAAACCCTCACCACATTTAAACAGTACTTGGATGTGCACCTCAAGTGCCGTAACATATAGGGATGAGGGGGTTGACTTATGAAGAAGGGTGAGTAGGTTGGGCCTATACTCATTGGAATTCAGAAGAATGAGAGGTGATCTTATCGAAACATACAAGATAATGAGGGGGCTTGACAAGGTGGATGCAGAGTATATTTCCACTCATAGTTTTAAATGGCAGCCCCTTATCCTGAGATGAGGAGGAATTTCTTCTCTCAGAGGGTTGTAAATCTGTGGAATTCTCTGCCCCGGAGAGCTGTGGAGGCTGGGTCATTGAATATATTTAAGGCGCAGATAGACAGATGTTTGAACGATAAGGGAGTGAAGGGTTATGGGGAGCGGGCGGGGAGGTGGAGTTGAGGCCAAGATCAGATCAGCCCTGAATTTATTGAATGGCGGAGCAGGCTCAAGGGGCCAAATGGCCTACTCCTGCTCCTATTTCTGATGTTCTTATGTTCTTAGAGCTGGAAAGTGGGATTAGGTTGGATAGCTCTTGGTTGGCCGGCATGAACACGATGGGCCGAATGGCCTCCCTCCATGCTGTAAATTTCTATGATTCTAACCTTGTGACCCTGAGGCGAGAGTGATATCCACTGAGCCATGGCCACCACCAGATGATGCACCCGACTAATCTCTGCCCTTACAATGAAACCTCGGCACTTTAAGAGGAAGTGAAGATAAGAGAAACATCCAGCTCCACACCGATAAACTTTGTCAAGTGAAAGCTGGACACGGGCCAGACCACTGGGACTCTCAGATGGTTGTTTCCCCAATCGCTCCCTGTATTATCTCTCAGCAACTTTACCAAAAAGCACAGGCTGCACAGAGGGAGAATGCTGGAGTTCAGACATCCCTCACGCACTTGGCCTGGTGATATTTGGCAGCCAATCAATGACACACGGTGCAGCCACAAGCCTCTGATCATTGGGGAGTGCTCATTCCTGCATCAGCAATTCTACACAATGGGACTGAGCGGGAAGTGATTCGGTCCATCGGAATTCCAGACTTGGAAGAGGGAGAGGTTGCATCTGTGCTCATCGTGCACCAGAGACAGAGACACGCACTCACACAGACAGAGACACGCACTCTCACACAGACAGACACAGAGACACGCACTCTCACACCGACAGACACAGAGACACGCACTCTCACACAGAGACACAGAGACACGCACTCTCACACAGATAGAGACACAGAGACACGCACTCTCACACCGACAGACACAGAGACACGCACTCACACACCGACAGACACAGAGACACGCACTCACACAGATAGAGACACAGAGACACGCACTCTCACACAGACAGACACAGAGACACGCACTCTCACACAGACAGACAGAGACACGCACTCACACACCGACAGACACAGAGACACGCACTCACACAGATAGAGACACAGAGACACGCACTCTCACACAGACAGACACAGAGACACGCACTCTCACACAGAGACACAGAAACACGCACTCTCACACAGACAGACACAGAGACACGCACTCTCACACAGACAGACACAGAGACACGCACTCTCACACCGACAGGGACACGCACTCTCACACCGACAGGGACACGCACTCTCACATTGACAGACACAGAGATATGCACTCACACAGATAGACACACAGAGACACGCACTCACACAGATAGACACACAGAGACACGCACTCTCACACAGACTGAGTCACGCACTCTCACACAGACTGAGTCACGCACTCTCACACAGACTGAGTCACGCACTCTCACACAGACTGAGTCACGCACTCTCACACAGACTGAGACACAGAGACACGCACTCTCACAGACAGAGACACAGAGACACGCACTCACACACAGCCTCATCTAGGGCTGGGCTCTGCGGGAGTCACTCAGCGCGAGAAGTGCAGGTACCGCCAAACCCGGGAGATCTGCAGTGTTCTACTGTGATTACAGGGAGCAGGGAGAGGGCAGGCAGTACTGAGGGAGTGCCGCACTGTCGGAGGGGCAGTACTGAGGGAGAGCCGCACTGTCGGAGGGGCAGTACTGAGGGAGCGCCGCACTGTCGGAGGGGCAGTACTGAGGGAGCGCCGCACTGTCGGAGGGGCAGTACTGAGGGAGTGCCGCACTGTCGGGAGGGGCAGTACTGAGGGAGAGCCGCACTGTCGGAGGGGCAGTACTGAGGGAGTGCTGCACTGTCGGAGGGGCAGTACTGAGGGAGTGCTGCACTGTCGGGAGGGGCAGTACTGAGGGAGTGCTGCACTGTCGGTGGGGCAGTACTGAGGGAGAGCCGCACTGTCGGAGGGGCAGTACTGAGGGCGCGCCGCACTGTCGGAGGGGCAGTACTGAGGAAGAGCCGCACTGTCGGAGGGGCAGTACTGAGGGAGCGCCGCACTGTCGGAGGGGCAGTACTGAGGGAGCGCCGCACTGTCGGAGGGGCAGTACTGAGGGAGCGCCGCACTGTCGGAGGGGCAGTACTGAGGGAGCGCCGCACTGTCGGAGGGGCAGTACTGAGGGAGCGCCGCACTGTCGGAGGGGCAGTACTGAGGGAGCGCCGCACTGTCGGAGGGGCAGTACTGAGGGAGCGCCGCACTGTCGGAGGGGCAGTACTGAGGGAGCGTCGCACTGTTGGAGGGGCAGTACTGAGGGAGCGCCGCACTGTTGGAGGGCAGTACTGTAGAATTTACCAATATCTCGCAAAGATTCCAGGTACCTTTCCCCTGCAGAGGAGAAGAATCCTTTTCTGGGCTTTTAAAATGAGTTTAAAGGGGCAGACGGAGCCTGCGGTGGATTAAAGGGAATGCATTCATGGAGACCCCCTGCCCCCCCCCCCCCCCCAAGTGTTTGGACTCATAGGAAAGGGAATTCAAAATGGACCTAAATTACAGAAGCTTGAGATCCCCTAAACATCTATGGGAAGGAACATATCAATTTTAAGATTCTACAACATTTTGGCTGCGAAAAAGAGTTACCAAATACAGGAGCTGGGGCCAACCTCTGAAGCAATTAACCCCCTAAGAGATAATCGAATTACCCAATCAAGCACAATGGAAATCATGGTCAGGAAACTGGACAATCCTAAAACAATGCAAACCCAGTGATAGCACATTCTCACACCCTAATTGAGTTACTGCTGACAAAGGAGACATCTGAAAATCAATGGACAGAATAGTTTAAACAGAGCCCAAGAGATTTGATGGGAGATAACGGAGCCTTTTTTTGGATATATCGATCCCCCAGTTTTACAAGGAAAAACTAACAGAACACAGACTGGAACTCGCAGACTCGAACAGAACACAGACACAGACTGGAACACAGACACAGACTGGAACTCGCACAGACTGGAACACGGACACAGACTGGAACACAGACACAGACTGGAACACAGACACAGACTGGAACACAGACACAGACTGGAACACAGACACAGACTGGAACACAGACACAGACTGGAACACAGACACAGACTGGAACACAGACACAGACTGGAACACAGACACAGACTGGAACACAGACACAGACTGGAACACAGACACAGACTGGAACACAGACACAGACTGGAACACAGACACAGACTGGAACACAGACACAGACTGGAACACAGACACAGACTGGAACACAGACACAGACTGGAACACAGACACAGACTGGAACACAGACACAGACACAAGCAGCCTGCTTCCTCTACAGTGAAGAAATGGAATAGTGAAGGAAACTACCAGAACTGATCAGGAACTGACCGATCACGAGGCCCATGAAACGGAAGGTTGTCAGCAACCAAATTGACAACCGCTCTACAATCTACTTCTGAACGACCAACGGGGGAGAAATTACCAAAAGGGACTAACTAAAACTATTCCTAACCAAAGAAAGTGGGTACTGACCCCATACATCCAAAACGCAACTTACCGCATCAACGGACTCACCCCAACCGAAGACTACGCAGTCCGAAGTCCTCTCCTCAATCCGGGGTACGGCTCGCCTAGAAGGCCAAGTGCAGCGAACCCCAAAACTGCAATTCACCGGCAACTGTCTAAAGGGATTGGTGAGCATAGCCCCTGAACCCACAGAGCTATAACTTAGTTAGTTAGGGGAATTGGGAGCGGGGAGGCTGGGATAACTTGTGTAAATGTATCTGCATTCTCCTCTTTACCCCATTGAGAGTTTAAGCTGTATTCTTTTCCCCACAGGCTGTAATTTGACATTTTATTCAATGTGTTGTACCCCTCAGTGTGTATTGGTCTGTGTGTGTTATTAAAGGTGTGCCTTTTACTTATTTTTAAACACAATAAAGCCATACCTGCTTCCTACCTTGAAACCGATTGTCTGTCCAAGTCTGTCACAGTCCCTTCATAATTCCAGTGTCTGGAAACAAAGGGTGTGGGAGCGATTCGGAACCGCTCATATAAGGTCAGAAGGGAAAGCTGACCCCCTGCAAACCACCCCTTACAGTACTGAGGGAGTGCTGCACTGTTGGAGGGGCAGTACTGAGGGAGCGCCGCACTGTCGGAGGGGCAGTGCTGAGGGAGCGCCGCACTGTCGGAGGGGCAGTACTGAGGGAGCGCCGCACTGTCGGAGGGGCAGTACTGAGGAAGCGTTGCACTGTCGGAGGGGCAGTGCTGAGGGAGCGCTGCATTGTTGGAGGGGCAGTACTGAGGGAGCGCCGCACTGTCAGAGGGGCAGTACTGAGGGAGTGCCGCACTGTCGGAGGGGCAGTACTGAGGGAGCGCCGCACTGTCGGAGGGGCAGTACTGAGGGAGCGCCGCACTGTCGGAGGGGCAGTGCTGAGGAAGCGCTGCATTGTTGGAGGGGCAGTACTGAGGGAGTGCCGCACTGTCGGAGGGGCAGTACTGAGGGAGTGCTGCATTGTCGGAGGGGCAGTACTGAGGGAGTGCCGCACTGTCGGAGGGGCAGTACTGAGGGAGTGCTGCACTGTCGGAGGGGCAGTACTGAGGGAGTGCCGCATTGTCGGAGGGGCAGTACTGAGGGAGCGCCGCATTGTTGGAGGGGCAGTACTGAGGGAGCGCCGCACTGTCAGAGGGGCAGTACTGAGGGAGTGCCGCATTGTCGGAGGGGCAGTACTGAGGGAGCGCTGCACTGTCGGAGGGGCAGTGCTGAGGAAGCGCTGCATTGTTGGAGGGGCAGTACTGAGGAAGCGCTGCATTGTTGGAGGGGCAGTACTGAGGGAGTGCCGCATTGTCGGAGGGGCAGTACTGAGGGAGCGGCGCACTGTCGGAGGTGCCATCTTTCGGATGAGACGTTAAACCAAGGCCCCGTCTGCTCTCTCAGGTGGACGTAAAATATCCCATACCACTATTTGAAGAAGAGCAGGGGAGTTATCCCCGGTGTTCTGGCCAATATTTTTCCCTCAAGCAACATAACAAATACAGATTATCCAGTCGTTATCACATTGCTGTTTGTGGGAGCTTGCTGTGTGCAAATTGGTTGCCGCGTTTCCTATATTACAACAGTGACCACACTCCAAAAAGTATTTAATTGGCTGTAAAGCACTTTACGAAGTCTGGTGGTCATGAAAAGCGCTAGATAAATGCAATCTTTCTTTCATGTGCCAGTTTGGAGTTGAGTGCATGGAAATAACACAAAGACGCCTTAATCAGACAGATGGCAGACTGAGCCGTGATGTTTTAATGTAACGTACACTAGCATGAATCAGCAATAAAGACAGAGGCTGGCAAATGCTGAGTAGCCAGCCCTCTCAGCCAATGCTGATGAGAATAAGGATTCTGAAATGCCAGGGGGTTGATTACACAGTAACTATTGCTTCATGGCTCGGTGTCACAAGGAGAGAGCGAGGATAATCGATTTGTTCATGTGACAAGATCAGAAGGCAGAAAGCGTGACTGGACTCGAGATACGTGTCCAACAAATTCCTCACCATCTCCAGACTAAACTTCTTCGAACAGCTTGAAAGAAATCTAATCATTGTAGAAAATACGCATGTTCCAGTCTCAACAGAAACGAAAGTACTTGCATTTATATACACACGAACATAAGAATTAGGAGCAGGAGTAGGTTATACGGCCCCTCGAGCCTGCTCCGCCATTCAATAAGATCATGGCTGATCGGATCATGGACTCAGCTCCACTTCCCTGCTCCCCATAATCCTTGACTCCCTTATCATTAAAGAATCTGTCTATCTCCACCTTAAATATATTCAATGACCCAGCCTCCACAGCTCTCTGGGGCAGAGAATTCCACAGATTTACAACCCTCTGAGAGAAGAAATTCCTCCTCATCTCAGTTCTAAATGGGCGACCCCTTATTCTGAAACTATGCCCCCTAGTTCTAGATTCCCCCATGAGGGGGAACATCCTCTCTGCATCTACCTTGTCCAGCCCCCTCAGAATCTTATACGTTTCAATAAGATCACCTCTCATTCTTCTAAACTCCAAGGAGTATAGGATCAACCTTTCTTCATACGACAACCCCTTCATCTCGGGAATCAACCTCATGAACCTTCTCTGAACTGCCTCCAATGCAAGTACATCCCTCCTTAAATATAGCACCTTGCACAACCTCAGGATGCCCTTAAGAGCTTCACAACCAATGAAGTACATTTTGGAGTGTAGTCACTGTTGTAATGTGGGAAACACGGGAGGCAATTTGCGCACAGCAAGCTCCCACACACAGCAATATGATAATGACCAGATAATCCGTTTTAGTGATGTTGGTTAAGGGATAAATATTGGTCAGGACACTGGGGAGAACTCCCCTGTTCTTCGAAATAGTGCCATGGGATCTTTTACCTCCACTTGAGATGACAAAGATTGCCACAATGCACTGGGCTGGCTTCAATCCATCTCCTGGCCGTTGCCAACAACAGTCATGCCACTCTGTCTGCAGAGGGCAGATCGATACTGGACGATAATTTGGTGTTGTCGCGCTCTGAGCGAGATTCAGTATAAAGTCGTTTTAACACAACCCGGGGGCACTGCAAATGTCGTCAGCACTCACTGGGCCAATAGGAAGGGAGAAATCTCAGATCACATGCTCCTGAAACACTTATCCCTGCCATAATTACCTCCCCTCGACTATTCCAATGCACCCCCGCTTTGCACGCTCCGTAAACCTGAAATCATCCCAAACTCAGCAACTCATGTCCTAACTCACCCCGTGCTCACTGATCGTGTCCTAACTCGCACCGAGTCCCGCTCACCCATCACCCCCTGTGCCCCATGTCCTAACTCACACCAAGTCTCGCTCACCATCACCCCCTGTGCACCATGTCCTAACTCGCACCGAGTCCCACTCACCCATCACCCCCTGTGCCCAGTGTCCTAACTCGCTTCAAGTCCCACTCACCCATCACCCCCTGTACTCGCTGCCCCGTGTCCTAACTCGCACCGAGTCCGACTCACCCATCACCCCCTGTACTCGCTGTCCCGTGTCCGAACTCGCACCGAGTCCCACTCACCCATCACCCCCTGTGCTCACTGATTGTGCCCTAACTCACACCAAGTCTCGCTCACCATCACCCCCTGTGCCCTGTGTCCTAACTCGCACCGAGTCCCACTCACCCATCACCCCCTGTCCTAACTCGCACCAAGTCCCACTCACCCATCACCCCCTGTACTCGCTGCCCCGTGTCCTAACTCGCACCGAGTCCCACTCACCCATCACCCGCTGTACTCGCTGCCCCGTGTCCTAACTCGCACCGAGTCCTGCTCACCCATCACCCACTGTGCTCACTGCCCCGTGTCCTAACTCACACCAAGTCCTGCTCACACATCACCCCCTGTGCTCACTGCCCCGTGTCCTAACTCGCACCAAGTCCCACTCACACATCACCCCCTGTGCTCACTGACCCGTGTCCGAACTCGCACCAAGTCCCGCTCACCCATCACCCCCTGTGCTCACTGACCCGTGTCCTAACTCGCCCCAAGTCCCGCTCACACATCACCCCCTGTGCTCACTGCCCCGTGTCCTAACTCGCACCAAGTCCCGCTCACACATCACCCCCTGTGCTCACTGCCCCGTGCCCTAACTCGCACCAAGTCCCGCTCACACATCACCGCGTGCTCACTGCCCCGTGTCCTAACTCGCACCGAGTCCCACTCACCCATCACCCCCTGTGCTCACTGCCCCGTGTCCTAACTCACACCCATTCCCGCTCACCCATCACCCCCTGTGCTCACTGCCCTGTGTCCTAACTCACACCAAGTCCCACTCACCCATCACCCCCTGTGCTCGCTGCCCCATGTCCTAACTCGCACCAAGTCCCGCTCACACATCACCCCGTGCTCGCTGCCCTGTGTGCTAACTCGCACCGAGTCCCGCTCACACATCACCCCGTGCTCGCTGCCCCGTGTCCTAACTCACACCAAGTCCCGCTCACACATCACTCCCTGTGCTCACTGCCCCGTGTCCTAAATCACACCAAGTCCCACTCACCCATCACCCCTGTGCTCACTGACCCCGTGTCCTAACTCACACCCAGTCCCGCTCACACATACCCCCCTGTGCTCACTGCCCCGTGTCCTAACTCACACCGAGTCCCACTCACCTATCACCCCCTGTGCTCACTGCCCCGTGTCCTAACTCGCACCGAGTCCCACTCACCGATCACCCCCTGTGCTCACTGCCCCGTGTCCTAACTCACACCAAGTCCCACTCACACATCACCCCCTGTGCTCGCTGCCCCGTGTCCTAACTCACACCCAGTCCCGCTCACACATCACCCCCTGTGCTCACTGACCCGTGACCTAACTCACACCAAGACCCACTCACACATCACCCCCTGTGCTCGCTGACCCATGTCCTAACTCGCACCAAGTCCCGCTCACACATCACCCCCTGTGCTCTCTGCCCGGTGTCCGAACTCACACTCAGTCCCGCTCACCCATCACCCCCTGTGCTCACTGACCCGTGTCCGAACTCACACCAAGTCCCACTCACCCATCACCCCCTGTGCTCACTGCCCCATGTCCTAACTCACACCGAGTCCCGCTCACACATCACCCCCTGTACTCGCTGAGCCGTGTCCTAACTCGCACCAAGTCCCACTCACACATCACCCCCTGTGCTCACTGACCCGTGTCCTAACTCACACCAAGACCCACTCACACATCACCCCCCTGTGCTCGCTGACCCATGTCCTAACTCGCACCAAGTCCCGCTCACACATCACCCCCTGTGCTCTCTGCCCGGTGTCCGAACTCACACCCAGTCCCGCTTACCCATCACCCCCTGTGCTCACTGACCCGTGTCCTAACTCACACCAAGTCCCACTCACCCATCACCCCCTGTGCTCACTGACCCCGTGTCCTAACTCGCACCCAGTCCCACTCACACATCACCCCGTGCTCACTGCCCCGTGTCCTAACTCGCACCAAGTCCCGCTCACACATCACCCCCTGTGCTCACTGACCCGTGTCCTAACTCACACCAAGATCCACTCACACATCACCCCCTGTACTCGCTGACCCATGTCCTAACTCGCACCAAGTCCCGCTCACACATCACCCCCTGTGCTCTCTGCCCGGTGTCCGAACTCACACCCAGTCCCGCTCACCCATCACCCCCTGTGCTCACTGACCCGTGTCCTAACTCACACCAAGTCCCACTCACCCATCATCCCCTGTGCTCACTGACCCCGTGTCCTAACTCGCACCCAGTCCCACTCACACATCACCCCGTGCTCACTGCCCCGTGTCCTAACTCACACCAAGGCCCACTCACCCATCACCCCCTGTGCTCACTGCCCCGTGTCCTAACTCACACCAAGTCCCACTCACCCATCACCCCCTGTGCTCACTGCCCCGTGTCCTAACTCGCACCAAGTCCCACTCACACATCACCCCGTGCTCACTGCCCCGTGTCCTAACTCTCACCCAGTCCCACTCACCCATCAACCCCTGCGCTCACTGCCCCGTGTCCTAACTCACACCAAGTCCCACTCACCCATCACCCTGTGCTCACTGCCCCATGTCCTAACTCGCACCCAGTCCCACTCACCCATCACTCCCTGTGCACACTGACCCGTGTCCTAACTCGCACCCAGTCCCACTCACACATCACCCCCTGTGCTCGCTGCCCAGTGTCCTAACTCACCCCGAGTCCCGCTCACCCATCACCCCCTGTGCTCGCTGACCCCGTGTCCTAACTCACACCAAGTCCCACTCACACATCACCCCGTGTTCACTGCCCCGTGTCCTAACTCACACCCAGTCCCACTCACACATCACCCCCTGTGCTTGCTGCCCCATGTCCTAACTCGCACCGAGTCCCACTCACACATCACCCCCTGTGCTCACTGCCCTATGTCCTAACTCACACCAAGTCCCACTCACACATCACCCCCTGTGCCCCGTGTTCTAACTCACACCCAGTCCCACTCACCCATCACCCCCTGTGCTCACTGCCCCATGTCCCACCCACACATCACCCCCTGTGCTCACTGACCCGTGTCCCACTCACACATCACCCACTGTGCTCACTGACCCTGTGTCCTAACTCACACCCAGTCCCGTTTACCCATCACCCCGTGCTCACTGCCCCGTGTCCAACTCACACCCAGTCCCATTTACTCATCACCCCGTGCTCACTGCCCCGTGTCCTAACTCACACCCAGTCCAGTTTACCCATCACCCCGTGTTCACTGCCCTGTGTCCTAACTCACACCCAGTCCCGTTTACCCATCACCCCGTGCTCACTGCCCCGTGTCCTAACTCACACCCAGTCCCGCTCACCCATCACCCCCTGTGCTCACTGACCCCGTGTCCTAACTCACACCCAGTCCCACTCACCCATCACCCTCTGTGCTCACTGCCCCGTGTCCTAACTCGCACCCAGTCCCACTCACACATCACCCCGTGCTCACTGCCCCGTGTCCTAACTCACACCCAGTCCCACTCACCCATCACCCCCTGTGCTCACTGCCCCGTGTCCTAACTCTCACCCAGTCCCACTCACCCATCACCCCCTGCGCTCACTGCCCCGTGTCCTAACTCACACCAAGTCCCACTCACCCATCACCCTGTGCTCACTGCCCCATGTCCTAACTCGCACCCAGTCCCACTCACCCATCACCCCCTGTGCACACTGACCCGTGTCCTAACTCGCACTCAGTCCCACTCACACATCACCCCCTGTGCTCGCTGCCCAGTGTCCTAACTCACCCCATAGTCCCGCTCACCCATCACCCCCTGTGCTCGCTAACCCCGTGTCCTAACTCACACCAAGTCCCGCTCACCCATCACCCCCTGTGCTCACTGACCCGTGTCCTAACTCGCCCCAAGTCCCGCTCACACATCACCCCCTGTGCTCACTGCCCCGTGTCCTAACTCGCACCAAGTCCCGCTCACACATCACCCCCTGTGCTCACTGCCCCGTGCCCTAACTCGCACCAAGTCCCGCTCACACATCACCGCGTGCTCACTGCCCCGTGTCCTAACTCGCACCGAGTCCCACTCACCCATCACCCCCTGTGCTCACTGCCCCGTGTCCTAACTCACACCCATTCCCGCTCACCCATCACCCCCTGTGCTCACTGCCCTGTGTCCTAACTCACACCAAGTCCCACTCACCCATCACCCCCTGTGCTCGCTGCCCCATGTCCTAACTCGCACCAAGTCCCGCTCACACATCACCCCGTGCTCGCTGCCCTGTGTGCTAACTCGCACCGAGTCCCGCTCACACATCACCCCGTGCTCGCTGCCCCGTGTCCTAACTCACACCAAGTCCCGCTCACACATCACTCCCTGTGCTCACTGCCCCGTGTCCTAAATCACACCAAGTCCCACTCACCCATCACCCCTGTGCTCACTGACCCCGTGTCCTAACTCACACCCAGTCCCGCTCACACATACCCCCCTGTGCTCACTGCCCCGTGTCCTAACTCACACCGAGTCCCACTCACCTATCACCCCCTGTGCTCACTGCCCCGTGTCCTAACTCGCACCGAGTCCCACTCACCGATCACCCCCTGTGCTCACTGCCCCGTGTCCTAACTCACACCAAGTCCCACTCACACATCACCCCCTGTGCTCGCTGCCCCGTGTCCTAACTCACACCCAGTCCCGCTCACACATCACCCCCTGTGCTCACTGACCCGTGACCTAACTCACACCAAGACCCACTCACACATCACCCCCTGTGCTCGCTGACCCATGTCCTAACTCGCACCAAGTCCCGCTCACACATCACCCCCTGTGCTCTCTGCCCGGTGTCCGAACTCACACTCAGTCCCGCTCACCCATCACCCCCTGTGCTCACTGACCCGTGTCCGAACTCACACCAAGTCCCGCTCACACATCACCCCCTGTGCTCACTGACCCGTGTCCTAACTCACACCAAGATCCACTCACACATCACCCCCTGTACTCGCTGACCCATGTCCTAACTCGCACCAAGTCCCGCTCACACATCACCCCCTGTGCTCTCTGCCCGGTGTCCGAACTCACACCCAGTCCCGCTCACCCATCACCCCCTGTGCTCACTGACCCGTGTCCTAACTCACACCAAGTCCCACTCACCCATCATCCCCTGTGCTCACTGACCCCGTGTCCTAACTCGCACCCAGTCCCACTCACACATCACCCCGTGCTCACTGCCCCGTGTCCTAACTCACACCAAGGCCCACTCACCCATCACCCCCTGTGCTCACTGCCCCGTGTCCTAACTCACACCAAGTCCCACTCACCCATCACCCCCTGTGCTCACTGCCCCGTGTCCTAACTCGCACCCAGTCCCACTCACACATCACCCCGTGCTCACTGCCCCGTGTCCTAACTCTCACCCAGTCCCACTCACCCATCAACCCCTGCGCTCACTGCCCCGTGTCCTAACTCACACCAAGTCCCACTCACCCATCACCCTGTGCTCACTGCCCCATGTCCTAACTCGCACCCAGTCCCACTCACCCATCACTCCCTGTGCACACTGACCCGTGTCCTAACTCGCACCCAGTCCCACTCACACATCACCCCCTGTGCTCGCTGCCCAGTGTCCTAACTCACCCCGAGTCCCGCTCACCCATCACCCCCTGTGCTCGCTGACCCCGTGTCCTAACTCACACCGAGTCCCACTCACACATCACCCCCTGTGCCCCGTGTTCTAACTCACACCCAGTCCCACTCACCCATCACCCCCTGTGCTCACTGCCCCATGTCCCACCCACACATCACCCCCTGTGCTCACTGACCCGTGTCCCACTCACACATCACCCACTGTGCTCACTGACCCTGTGTCCTAACTCACACCCAGTCCCGTTTACCCATCACCCCGTGCTCACTGCCCCGTGTCCAACTCACACCCAGTCCCATTTACTCATCACCCCGTGCTCACTGCCCCGTGTCCTAACTCACACCCAGTCCAGTTTACCCATCACCCCGTGTTCACTGCCCTGTGTCCTAACTCACACCCAGTCCCGTTTACCCATCACCCCGTGCTCACTGCCCCGTGTCCTAACTCACACCCAGTCCCGCTCACCCATCACCCCGTGCTCACTGACCCCGTGTCCTAACTCACACCCAGTCCCACTCACCCATCACCCTCTGTGCTCACTGCCCCGTGTCCTAACTCGCACCCAGTCCCACTCACACATCACCCCGTGCTCACTGCCCCGTGTCCTAACTCACACCCAGTCCCACTCACCCATCACCCCCTGTGCTCACTGCCCCGTGTCCTAACTCTCACCCAGTCCCACTCACCCATCACCCCCTGCGCTCACTGCCCCGTGTCCTAACTCACACCAAGTCCCACTCACCCATCACCCTGTGCTCACTGCCCCATGTCCTAACTCGCACCCAGTCCCACTCACCCATCACCCCCTGTGCACACTGACCCGTGTCCTAACTCGCACTCAGTCCCACTCACACATCACCCACTGTGCTCGCTGCCCAGTGTCCTAACTCACCCCATAGTCCCGCTCACCCATCACCCCCTGTGCTCGCTAACCCCGTGTCCTAACTCACACCAAGTCCCGCTCACCCATCATCCCCTGTGCTCACTGACCCGTGTCCTAACTCGCCCCAAGTCCCGCTCACACATCACCCCCTGTGCTCGCTGCCCAGTGTCCTAACTCACCCCATAGTCCCGCTCACCCATCACCCCCTGTGCTCGCTAACCCCGTGTCCTAACTCACACCAAGTCCCACTCACACATCACCCCGTGTTCACTGCCCCGTGTCCTAACTCACACCAAGTCCCACTCACACATCACCTCCTGTGCCCCGTGTTCTAACTCACACCCAGTCCCACTCACCCATCACCCCCTGTGCTCACTGCCCCATGTCCCACCCACACATCACCCCCTGTGCTCACTGACCCCGTGTCCTAACTCACACCCAGTCCCACTCACCCATCACCCCCTGTGCTCACTGCCCCGTGTCCTAACTCACACCCAGTCCCGCTCACCCATCACCCCCTGTGCTCACTGACCCCGTGTCCTAACTCACACCCAATCCCACTCACCCATCACCCCCTGTGCTCACTGACCCCGTGTCCTAACTCACACCCAGTCCCACTCACCCATCACCCCCTGTGCCCCATGTCCCGTTTACCCATCACCCTGTGCTCACTGACCTGTGTCCCGTTTACCCATCACCCCCTGTGCTCACTGCCCTATATCGGCTCCTGGTCCGGCAATGCCTCAAGTTTAAATTCTCATCCTTGTCGTCCAAACCCTTCATCAAAATCGCTCCCTCCCTATCTCTGTAATCTCCACAAGCCCTACAACCCCCTCCACCCCACGATATCGGCGCTCCTCCAATTCTGGCCTTTTGAGTATCCCTGATTATAATCGCTCCATCATTGGCAGCCGTGCCTTCAGCTGCCTGGGCCCCAAACTCTGGAACTCCCTCCCTAAACCTCTCCGCCTCACTACCTCTCTCTCCTCCTTCAATATGCCCCTCAAAACCTACCTCTTGGACCAAGCCTGTCCGAATTATCTCCTTATGTGGCTCGAAGTCAAATTTTGCTCGCTATCGCTCCTGTGAGGCGCCTTGGGGTGGTTTACTAGATTACAGGTGCTGTATAAAAGCAAGTTTTTGTTAAAGGTGCTATATAAAGGTAAGTTGTTGTTGCTGGGCGCACATCATTTGCCATTAGGCACTTCCGGCAAGGGTGGCCTGTGGCAGGAGCACGCAATTGGAAAATCACGCTATCATTTCAATGAATCACCTCCATCTCCGCCCACCACATGAACCACCCGAACATTAAACAGCTCGAGATTATCTTACAGATACAAACAGAGATTGCAAAGACTACATCCACACTACTAAAATAAAAGCAAAACTCTGCAGATGCTGGAAATCTGAAACAGAAACAGAAAATGCTGGAAATCTCAGCGGGTCAGACAGCGTCTGAGGAGAGAGAAACAAGGTTAATGTTTCGGGTCGGTGACCCATCGTCAGAACTGGAAAAAGTGATTTCCCTTTGGTTCCTCCCTCTCTTTTCCCGCCTCTGCGCTTGATTAGAAACTATTAAATCTCTAACTTTTTCCAGTTCTGATGAAGGGTCATCGACCTGAAACGTTAACTCTGTTTCTCTCTCCACAGACGCTGCACGACCCGCCCAGTGTTTCCAGCATTTTCTGAGCATTTTTTTTTATTCGACATCGTTTTGCCAGATACAAAGTTAATTTGGAGATCGTGTGCAAAAACTCAGTGCGACATCGAGAGGGGAAAGGAAAACAAAAGGAAGAATACTTTTGAAAGCACCAGATGAGCTTCCAGGGGCTGGTAGTCTCGGGCTTGGAGCATGGACATCAGCCTCAGCTCTGAACGTGGCCTGTCACCTTAAGGCAACTGCTCTCAGTAAAATAACAAGACTTGTATTTATATAGCGCCTTTCACGACCACCAGACATCTCAAAACCCTTTACAGCCAATGAAATACTTTTATTACAACAGTGACTATACTCCAAAAGTACTTCATTGGCTGCAAAGGGCTGTGAGACGTCCGGTGGTTGTGAAAGGCGCTATATAAATGCAAGTCTTTCTTTCTTTATAGAGCACCTTTAACACAGTGAAACATCCCAAGGCGCTTCACAGGAGTGTTATGAGACAAAACCGTTGACACCGAGTCACATAAATAGAAATCAGGACAGGTGCAAAAGTTTGGTCAAAGAGGTTGGTTTTAAAGAGCGTCTTGAAGGAGGAGAGAGAGGTAGAGAGGTAGAGAGGTGGAGGGGTGGAGAGAAAGCAAGGAAATGTATAAGATTATGAGGGGGCTTGACAAGGTGGATGCAAAGAGGATGTTTCCACTGATGGGGGAGACTAGAACTAGGGGTCATAGTCTTAGAATAAGGGGCCGCCCATTTAAAACTGAGATGAGGAGAAATTTCTTCTCTCAGAGGGTTGTAAATCTGTGGAATTCTCTGCCCCAGAGAGCTGTTGAGGCTGGGTCATTGAATATATTTAAGGCGGAGATAGACAGATTTTTGAGCGATAAGGGAGTGAAGGGTTATGGGGAGTGGGCGGGGAAGTGGAGCTGAGTCCAAGATCAGATCAGCCATGATCTTATTGAATGGCGGAGCATGCTAGAGGGGCCAAATGGCTGACTCCTGCTCCTATTTCTATTGTTCTTATGTTCCAAGTTCACCAAGGCAAAAATAGGTCAAGCAGTTCATTCGATCTCGTGGAGCACATTAAACTGACAACTCGACAGAGGGTGAAGGGAATGTCACAGAAATTGGGATTTGACAATGTAAGCGGAGATTGAATGAACATATTTCTGTAAATGTCAGCTCGGCTCAGCTGATAACACACACTTATCCCAGGGTTAGTAGATCATTAGTTCAAGTCCCATAATCTAGGCAGACACTTCGATGTACATAGGAACAGGAGGAGGCCATTCGGCCTCTCGAGCCTGCCCCGCCATTCAATTAGATCACAGCTGATCTGTATCTTAATTCCATCTGCCCGCCTTGGTTCCGTAACCCTTAATACCCACACCAAACAAAAATCGATCAATCCCAGTTTTGATTTTCAATTGACCCCCAGCCTCAGCAGCTTTCTGGGGGGGGGGGGGGGGGAGGGGGAGGGGGCAAAGAGTTCCCGATTCCCACTGCCCTTTGTGTGAAGAAGTGCTTCATAACATCACCCCTGAACGGCCGGGCTCTGATTTTAAGGTAACGCCCCCTTGTTCTATACTCCCCCACCAGAGGGAATAGCTTCTCTCTGTATACCCAATCAAATCCATTAAACTCCATCTTAAACCCCTCAATTAGATCACCCCTGAATCGTCTACACTCGAGGGAATACAAGCCCAGTCTGTGCAACCCATCCTCATAATTTAACCCTTTCAGCCCCGGTCTAATTCTGGGAATCTGCGCTGTTCCCTCTTCAAGGTCAACATACCCTTCCTGACATGTGTTGCCCAGAACTGAACACAGTGTCCAGGTGGGGTCTATTATCAGCCCAACATAACTTACACTCCGTTGTACTCCAGCCCTCGAGATAAAGAAAAGAAATGGAAGATTTACATTTCTATAGCGCCTTTCACAACCACCAGACGTCTCAAAGCGCTTTACAGCCAATGAAGTACTTTTGAAGGGTAGTCACTGTTGTAATGTGGGAAACACAGCAGCCAATACACACACAGCAAGCTCCCACAAGCAGCAATGTGATAATAACCAGATAATCTGTTTTAGTGATGTTGATTGAGGGATAAATATTGGCACCAGGATACCGGGGGTAACTCCCCTACTCTTCCTCAAAATCGTGCCATGGGATCTTTTACATCCACCTGAGAGAGCAGACGGGGCCTCGGTTTAACGCTTCAACTGAAAGACAGCACCTCTGACAGTGCAGCTCTCCCTCAGCACTGCACTGGGAGCATCAGCCTAGATTTTTGTGCTCGAGTCCCTGGAGTGGGACTTGAACCCACAACCTACTGACTGAGAGGCAAGGGTGCTGCCCACTGAGTCACTGGCTGGCACAGCTGACAAAGGCCAACATTCTATTCCATACGTGAAAGGCGCTCTTCAAATGCAACTTCTATCTTTCTTGTTTACAGCTCTTAAACCCCCCGGGTACCGAGCGGTTGTGGTGCAAATATTTATCCTCACCTCCACTCTGAGAAAAAACCCGGGTGAGCTGGAGAGACAGGATGAGCCGGTTCAGTCTCACCGTCGGGCCCAGACAGCCAGAAGTTACTGCAGGAGACCGAACCGGTCTGACCAGTTCTACCCCATTTTTATATAAACAAAACAATAAAAGGTTAAAGTTTGCACGTTTAGAGTCATTCATTTTCAAGCTGAATAGGCTCCCTGCCCCTTCTCCCAAATTCCCAGCGAGGGGGGGGGGGGGGCAGGGAGGAGAATGGGAGTGGGATCATCACTCGAGTTCTCGCTGTCAGACAACAAGTGGGAATAAACCTTTAAACCACAGCGTGTCGACACCCAGCTTAAAGGTTGGAACTGTTCAGACAATCAATTCATAAACCAGGCTGTTTCAAAGATAAATCTCCCAGACACCCCGGGAGAAAATCATAGGGTTGTTAAAAAGTGTAAACAGTCTGGGATTCCCCTCCACCCCCGATCAGTTTTATTTACTAGTTACAAAAATATTGGAGACCCCTCTCTGTAACCTCCTCCAGCTCCACAACCACCCCTGCCCCCGAGATCTCTGCGCTCCTCTAATTCTGCCCTCGAGTATCCCTGATTTCCTTTGCTCCATCATATGGTGATGGTGATGGCCATGCCTTCAGCTGCCTGGGCCCCAAGCTCTGGAACTCCCTCCCTAAACCTCTCTCTCCTCCTTTAAGATGCTCCTTAAAACCCACCTCTTTGACCCAGCTTTTGGTCACCTGTCCTAATATCTCTTTATATGGCTCGGTGTCAAATTTTATTTTATAACACTTTTGTTTTATTGTACATGTACAAGAATGTTGCCTGGACTAGAGAATTTTGGCTATGAGGAAAGATTGGAGATACTGGGTCTGTTTTCTTTGGAACAGAGGAGGCTGAGAGGAGACCTGATTGAGGTGTATAAAATTATGAGGGGCCTGGATAGGGTGGATAGAAAGGACCTGTTTCCCTTGGCAGCGGGGTCAACAACCAGGGGGCATAGATTTAATGTAATTGGAGGAAGGTTTAGAAGGGATTTGAGGGGAAATTTCTTCACCCAGAGAGGGGGGTGGTGGGGGTCTGGAACTCACGGCCTGAAAGGGTGGTAGAGGCAGAAACCCTCACCACATTTAAACAGTACTTGGGTGTGCACCTGAAGTGCCGTAACCTACAGGGCTATGGACCGAGAGCTGGAAAGTGAGATTAGGCTGGGTAGCTCTTGGTCGGCCAGCGCGGACACAATGGGCCGAATGGCCTCCTTCCGTGCTGTAAGTTTCTATGATTCTATGATTCTTTTAAAGCTCCTTAGGATGTTTCACTATGTTAAAGGCGCTATGTTGTTGTTGTAGTGGAGGACTGAACATGTGAAAGCCTATCGGCTTCACAATTGAGTTTGACAACTTTGGATCAAAGTCCATTTTCTCCAACAGCAGGTTCTGGTGCTGATTCTGCCATTCCTATTACACCTCCTGCAGACCCATCCTTTGTTACTTTACTTGCCCCGTTACCATCTCCTTTTGCCTCGCCCCATCATCCCTTTTGTCATTTAATCTCTCCTGCCTTCCACCCTACCACAGACCCTCCCTTTTGTTCTTTCCTCCCCTCCCCTTTCTTGGCTCTGAACCTACAACCTGTTACATCTCTAACTTCCGCTTCTGAGGCAAGGTCATCGACCCGAGAGAGAACGGGAAACGCAACTAGGAGAGAGATAGAGAGAGAGATAGCGAGTTGGAAACAGACAGAAATATGGAGAGCTGGAGACAGAGAGTTAGGGACAGAGAGAATTAGAAATAGGGTGAGAGAGAGTGAGAGAGAGAGAGAGAGAGAGAGAGAGTTAGAGAGAAACAGGAATGGAACTTCCTGTGTCTGTAACCAGAGAAGTGAATAACTGGTGTAAAAGATCGGGTAAATTCGAGCACAAGTGTGTTTTGCATATAATTACTGTACGCACGAATTATCTTTCTCTTATACACTCTTCTATCAATTCTTGCATCTGAATGCACCTCGGCTCATTATACCGAACACACGCAGTTACACTTCTGTGTCCCTATCAAACACAAGATCCGACAAAAGATTACACAGTATCGACAGCACAGGAACAGCCCCAGCGCTCCGTGCCGGGGTTTATGCTCCACACCAGCCCCCTCCCACCCCTCTCCATATCCTTCTATTCCTTTCTCCCTCATGTGTTTATCTAGCTTCCCTTATACTATCCGCTTCAACCCCCCCCTATGGTAGTGAGTTCCACATTCTCACCGCTCTCTGGCTAAAGAATTCCTTATTACAACAACAATTTGTATTTATATAGCGTCTTTAATGCAGTAAAACATCCCAAGGCGCTTCACAGGAGTGTTATGAGACAAAACATTTGACACCGAGCCGCATAAGGAGATATTAGAGCAGGTGAGCAAAAACATCAGCAAGGGCAGACATCGACGACGAGGTCCAACACCGCCTCCAGTGCGCCAGTGCAGCCTTCGGACGCCTGAGGAAGAGAGTGTTTGAAGACCAGGACCTCAAATCTGGCACCAAGCTCATGGTCTACAGGGCTTTAGTGATACCCGCCCTCCTGTATGGCTCCGAGACGTGGACCATATACAGCAGACACCTCATAGTGCTGGAGAAATACCACCAACGATGTCTCCGCAAGATCCTGCAAATCCATTGGCAGTATAGGCGCATCAACATCAGTGTTCTCGATCAAGCCATCATCCCCAGCATCGAAGCACTGACCTCGCTCGACCAGCTCCATTGGGCGGGCCACATCGCCCGCATGCCCGACACGCTCTATGCGGAGCTTCGACATGGCAAGCGAGCCCCAGGTGAGAAGAGGAAACGTTACAGGGACACCCTCAAAGCCTCCCTGATAAAATGTAACATCCCCACCGACACCTGGGAGTCCCTGGCCAAAGACCGCCCTAAGTGGAGGAAGTGCATCCGGGAGGGCGCTGAGCACCTCGAGTCTCGTCGCCGAGAGCGTGCAGAAACCAAGCGCAGGCAGCGGAAGGAGCGTGTGGCAAACCAGTCCCACCCTCCCCTTCCCTCAACCACTGTCTGTCCCACCTGTGACAGGGTCTGTAATTCTTGTATTGGACTGTTCAGTCACCTGACAACTTACTTTTATATCGTGGAAGCAAGTCTTCCTCGATTTCGAGAGACTGCCTATGATGGTCAAAGAGGTAGTTTTTAAGGAGTGTCTTAAAGAAAGACTTAGATTTATGGCCCTAGCGCAGTCTGCCCCATCCACGATGCACCACTGCTAACTACAGTCAGCCCTCTCGAAGCAGCCATACTGTAACCTGTCCCAAACAGAATGTGGGGAACAAGCCATTTGAAAACTTCTGTGTATAGGCGTCAAACTGCCCCACTCACACAAGAATACAAAAGAGTTTAACAATGCACCATCAGAAAAAGGATGTTTGCCTTCCGGTTTCTGGTTAACCCAATCGCTGGAGCCGGACGTCCAGTGTAAAGCCAAATGCTGCTCACTTTGGCCGATTGTATTCCCACACGTCATCTGAAGCCATTAGATTTCTGGTTCACTCTCAACTAAAAGACTTACATAAGAACATAAGAAATAGGAGCAGGAGTCGGCCATTCGGCCCCTCGAGCCTGCTCCGTCATTCAATAAGATCATGGCTGATCACTTGAATTTCTATAGCGCCTTTCACGCGCTCAGGATGTCCCAAAGTGTTTTACAGCCAATGAAGTGCTTTTTGGAGTGTAGTCACTGTTGTAATGCAGGAGGCACGGCAACCAATTTGCGCACAGCAAGCTCCCACACACAGCAATGAGATAAATGACCAGGTCACTTTTTAAAATGTTGGTTTAGGGATAAATATTGGCCCCAGAACACCGGGGATAACTCCACTGCTCTTCTTCGAAATAGCGCCATGGGATTTTTTACGTTCACCTGAGAGAGCAGACGGGGCCTCAGATTACCGTCACCTCCAGCAATGCAGTACCTCCGACAACATTGGAGTGTCAGCCTAAATTGTTTGTGCTCAAGGCCCTGGAGTGGGATTCGAATCCACAACCTTCTGACTCAGAGGCAAGAATGCTACCCACTGGGCCACAGCTGATGCAACTGTACTATCGCTGGGCGATAGTGGCCATAGTGGTGCACAATGCCAATAACCAGACTCTACTAACAGTGACCCAAATACCACCGCACGCGGAGGGTAATGCACACAGATCTTCAACAATAACTTGCATTTTTATAGAGCTTTAATGTAACAAGGCGCTTCACAGGAGCATCATAAGACAAAACAATTTGACACCGAGCTACCAGCCGTCTTTCAGATGAGACGTTAAACCGAGGGCCCGTCTGCTCGCTCAGGTGGATGTAAAAGATCCCATGTCACTATTTTGAAGAAGAGCGGGGGAGCTCTCCCCGGTGTCCGAGTCAATATTTATCCCACAATCTGCCTCATCCGAAAGACGGCCCCTCCGACAGTGCAGCGCTCCCTCAGCAAAGAGTGTTGGCCTCGATTTTGGTGCTCAAGTCCCTGGTGTGGGACTTGAACTCTCAATCCCTACATTACCACACTCAGTCTCCCCTTCATCCTACAATCTGAATGCTTTAAAACCCAGCTCATCTACCTCACTGAACTCAGCAACAGCTTTACAATGGAAGAACGAAGACTGATGGAGGTACGGAGTTCCACAGTAGTGTTAGTGCAGGCGAAAAGACAGACAGACTTGCATTTATATAGCACCTTTCACAACCACTGTACGTCCCAAAGCGCTTTACAGCCAATGAAGTACTTTTTGAAGTGCAGTCACTGATGTAATGTGGGAATCGCGGCAGCCAATTAGCGCACAGCAAGCTCCCATGGAAAGTGGCATGGGATCTTTTACGTCCACCTGACAGGGCCTCGATTTAATGTCTCATCTGAAAGACGGCACCTCCGACAGTGCTGCCCTCCCTCAGCACTGCACTGGGATTGACGACCTAAATTTTGTGCTCAAGTGTCTGGAGTGGGGCTTGAACCCACAACCTCATGACACAGGAGTGAGAGAGAGAGCCATTGGGCCATGGCTGCAAGAGACAATTGCAAATCGCGCGCCAACAGCGGGAGAAGGAAGGGTGGGGGTAGGATGGTGTTTACAGGAGCATCGTCCAAAGGCCGAGAGTCAGACTTGCACAGTCAACTCCAGCACTGTTAAAGATATGTCGCCATAACCTCAGGACTCATGACAGATTCTCAGTGAGTCCCACAGAACCGGAGCAGCCAATGCCACTCCGTCAGGTCAATCGCGCCACTCTGGGCACCGTGCCAACAGGTTTACACACAACTTATTGTGCCACATTTGAAATTAGACCCAATCTGAATACAATACCAACAACTGAGGCGTGAACAGTTCCTGCAACTTGGAGTCCATTCAGGTTCAGGGTTTCAAGTTTCAGAGACCCTCAACCTTTCTTTCATTCTACATTCGACAGGCTCCCTAATACTCAAAGCTTCTCGTCTAACCATTGCTCCGTGATTGTTCCCTGCTGTTCCGTTTAACCATGGCCATGTTCTGCATGGTGTGACTTGGCCCAAACACTACATTCCTCAATAATAAACAAACCAAAATGCTTGCAAGCCACAAATTCTCCGTAACTCATGACAAGAGAGTTGTGTAATTGACTGCTCCGAGCGGTGCGGGTGTTGGGAGGAGAGGGGCAGGGGGGGGCGGGGGTTACAGCCTTACAACACAGAGACTAAACAATGGTTTAAAAAAAGGAGGCAGGCATATCTTTCAGCTGGTGGGACCCACCACCCGAGGACTGATCCAACCCAATTCACAAATGTGCACCAGCATTGTAAAGATTTGCATGTCTATGAAGAGTAAGGGAGTTCTCCCCGGTGTCCTGGGCAAAGCTGTGGCTCAGTGGGCAGCACACTCGCCTGAGTCAGAAGGTCGTGGGTTCAAGTCCCACTCCAGGGACTGGAGCACAAAAATCTAGGCTGACACTCCAGTGCAGTACTGAGGGAGTGCTGCACTGTCAGAGGTGCCGTCTTTCAGATGAGACGTTAAACCGAGGCCCCGTCTGCCCTCTCAGGTGGATGTAAAAGATCCCACGGCACTATTTCTAAGAAGAACAAGGGAGTTATCCCAGGTGTCCTGGTCAATATTTATCCCTCAATCAACAGATTATTTGGTCATTATCACATTGCTGTGTGTGGGAGCTTGCTGTGCGCAAATTGGGTGCCGCGTTTCTCACATTACAACAGTGACCACACTCCAAAAGTACTTCATTGGCTGTAAAGCGCTTTGGGACTTCCTGAGGTTGTGAAAGGTGCTTCTTATTAAAACTGTTTCTTTCGAATTCGCTTCTTATTAAAACTGTTTCGGAGATCCCAACGTGGCAGAAAACTGAAGAAATACAAAAGGGGTGAAGTCAGATCAAAGGGGGGGGGCCAAATCAAAGAGTTTTTAAGCAGCTCTTTCGAAGGGTGGGTGGTAGCGAGACCAAGTGTCTTGTCGGAGAAATGTTCCAAGGCCGGGTGCTGCAACAATATAATCGGCCTCAGACTGCAGCACGGTGCCAGCAGGGAACATTGATCAAACTGAGCAAGCGAGGGCTTCAAATAGGAAGATAAACTATTTCAAGCCGTTTTGTCCCCAGCTCCCCGTACATCGAGCGACATCAGTAACTTTTACCAGCAGCCGGTGGGAATTCCAGATAACGCAGGAAAAGGAAATAAACAGACCGGCAGGAGGAAGGGATTGGGAAAACCAGCATCGGCACCAATTCCCATCTCGCCACGCAGAAACTGGCCCCAACTCTGCAAGGCATTTCGAGCAAGTTTCACTGCTAAACATTATTGCACATGTAGGTCCCTCAGTGATCATCGGGGTAAAGCCAGCTCCCAGCCATAGTTCAGGATGGTCCAAGGCTTCAGCTCTGCTGTGTGTAGCATTGACTTGGCTTCAGCTAAAGCAGGCCATTGCCCCTGAGTTATTGGGGGGGCGGGGCGGGGGCAGCGTTTTATTTTTCTGTGCAGTCACCAACATTCCCGTTAAGTTGCGCGGTCAGACATCGCTCTGCTCCCGCGCAGCCGGATCACCGGTCTTTAAATCCCTCAGGCACGGCACAGGGAATGGGCTGCGCGGCCCCTTAAAGGAACAACACACCCAAAACATAATTAAAGGGAACAATGGTCATCACTGTTATAATGTAGAATTTGTGCAAAGCAATATTCCACAAACAGCAATGTGATAATGACCCAGATAATCTATTTTAGGGATCTTATTGGCCCCAGGACACCGGGAATAACTCCCCTTCTTCTCTTCGAAATAGTCCCCATGGGATCTTTCATGCCCAGTCGAGAGAGCAGACGGGGCCTCGGATTAATGGCTCACCTGAAAGACGGCACCTCCGACATTGCGCTCCCTCAGTACTATCCCTCCGACAGTGCGGCACTCCCTCAGTACTGCCCCTCCGACAGTGCGGCGCTCCCTCAGTACTGCCCCTCCGACATTGCGCCACTCCAACACTCCCTCAGTACTGCCCCTCCGACAGTGTGGCACTCCCTCAGTACTGCCCCTCCGACAGTGCGGCGCTCCCTCAGTACTGCCCCTCCAACAGTGTGGCGCTCCCTCAGTACTGCCCCTCCGACAGTGTGGCACTCCCTCAGTACTGCCCCTCCGACAGTGCGGCGCTCCCTCAGTACTGCCCCTCCAACAGTGCGGCGCTCCCTCAGTACTGCCCCTCCGACAGTGCGGCGCTCCCTCAGTACTGCCCCTCCAACAGTGTGGCGCTCCCTCAGTACTGCCCCTCCGACAGTGTGGCGCTCCCTCAGTACTGCCCCTCCGACAGTGTGGCGCTCCCTCAGTCCTGCCCCTCCGACAGTGCGGCGCTCCCTCAGTACTGCCCCTCCGACATTGCGCCACTCCAACACTCCCTCAGTACTGCCCCTCCAACAGTGTGGCGCTCCCTCAGTACTGCCCCTCCAACAGTGTGGCGCTCCCTCAGTACTGCCCCTCCGACAGTGCGGCGCTCCCTCAGTACTGCCCCTCCGACAGTGCGGCGCTCCCTCAGTCCTGCCCCTCCGACAGTGCGGCGCTCCCTCAGTACTGTCCCTCCGACAGTGCGGCACTCCCTCAGTACTGCCCCTCCGACATTGCGCCACTCCAACACTCCCTCAGTACTGCCCCTCCAACAGTGTGGCGCTCCCTCAGTCCTGCCCCTCCGACAGTGCGGCGCTCCCTCAGTACTGCCCCTCCGACAGTGCGGTGCTCCCTCAGTACTGCCCCTCCGACAGTGCGGCGCTCCCTCAGTACTGCCCCTCCGACAGTGCGGCGCTCCCTCAGTACTGTCCCTCCGACAGTGCGGCACTCCCTCAGTACTGCCCCTCCGACATTGCGCCACTCCAACACTCCCTCAGTACTGCCCCTCCGACAGTGCGGCGCTCCCTCAGTCCTGCCCCTCCGACAGTGCAGCGCTCCCTCAGTACTGCCCCTCCGACAGTGCGGCGCTCCCTCAGTACTGCCCCTCCGACAGTGCGGCGCTCCCTCAGTACTGCCCCTCCGACAGTGCGGCGCTCCCTCAGCACTGCCCCTCCGACAGTGCAGCGCTCCCTCAGCACTGCACTGGGACTATCAGCCTAGCTGTACACGCTCAAGTCTCTGGAGTGGGACTTTGAACCCGCAAACCCTCTGGCTCAGAGGCGCGGGCGCTGTGCAGTGAGCTGGGGCTGACGCGATGGGCTGAATGGCCTCCTTCTGTGCTGTAAATTGCTCGGACTTCTGGATGCAAGTATCCATAACAGCTAAATGGGAAGATGTAGGCCTGTTTTTGTTGAGCCCACCTCCCACAAGTGCATGTTGTGTGTGTGTGTGTACCGTGAGATATAGCAGAGGGATCAGTAAGTCACTCACCACTTCCAGCAGCTTAAGGATGCCGAAGACGGAGCGCAGGTAGTCGGTGTCACAGCGGACGGCCAGCCGGTGTGTGGCGGTGACCGGCTCGGTGGTGGGCTGGTAGGGACTGCTGGCTCCGGACATCATGGAGGAGCTGGAGGCTTCTCCCTCATAGCCATCCACCTCCTCGGCATTCCTCATCCTGCCCGGCACCGTCACAACAAACACAGCGGGAGCACAACTCCAACACAAACCCCAATTACAGCAGCAAATAAACCATCCAAAAAACAGATACAATGAAACGCAGCTCTCTGCACCAAACTTTTCCCACTTCGCTTTAAAGGGACTCCGGTGGGGGAAAGTTAGAATTGCGGGGGGGAAAGGGGAAAGGCTGCAGCGTCTGCTCTCACAAAGCCCACAGCAACAGGTTTACCCCGGGGCCGGGACAGAGACAGAGCCGGTCTCTCTCTCTCTCCCTCTCGCTGCTCGCACTGTGTCTGGCCGCCGCTCCCAGCTCCCTCTCCCTCTCTCGGGCTCCCTCTCCCTGCCGCTCTCGCCTCTCTTCCGAAAATCCCAAGCTCAGCCCGCCTCCCTCCCACTATTCCCAATGTTAGTGGCGCTAATCCCAGCCTCTCCCCTTCCCTCTGTTTGTGCTCACACTCTCTCTCCATTCCCAAACTCCATCTGGTCCTAGTCTCTACTTTGTCTATCTCTCTATTCTACACATCTCTACACATGTATATATATATATATATATATATATATATTCCCAGTCTCTCTCTATTCCCACTTTCTCTCTATAATATATATATATATTATATTCCCACTCTCTCTCTCTCTATTCCCACTCACTCTCTCTCTCTCTCTCTTTCATCATCATAGGCAGTCCCTCGGAATCGAGGAAGACTTGCTTCCACTCCCAAAGTGAGTTCTTTGATGGCTGAACAGTCCGATACGAGAGCCACAGACCCTGTTACAGGTGGGACAGACATTCGTCGGGGGAAGGGGTCAGTGGGGCTGGTTTGCCGCGCGCTCCTTCCGCTGCATGCGCCTGACCTCTTCACGCTCCTTGCGTCGAGACTCAAAGAGCTCAATGTCATCTCGGATGGACTGTCTGCGGCCAGGGTCTCCCAGGTGTCAGTGGTGATGTCGCACTTTACCAGCGAGGATTTGAGAGTGTCCTTATAACGTTTCCGCTGTCCTCCTTTGGCTCGTTTACCATGACGGAGCTCCACATAAAGCATTTACTTAGGGAGTCTCGTATCTGGCATGCGAACTATGTGGCCTGCCCAGCGAAGCTGATCGAATGTGGTCAGTGCTTCAATACTGGGGATGTTAGCCTGGACGATGACACGGATGTTGGCCCGCTTGTCCTTCCAGGGGATTTGCAGGATCTTGCGGAGACATTGTTGGTGATATATCTCTAGCGACTTGAGGTGCCTTCTATACATCGTCCATGCCTCAGATCCATAGAGGAGGGCGGGTATCACTACGGGGAACCCGGGGACTGGGAGAAATTTAGAACTCAGCAGAGGAGGACAAAGGGTTTGATTAGGGCAGGGAAAATGGAGTACGAGAAGAAGCTTGCAGGGAACATTAAGACGGATTGCAAAAGTTTCGATAGATATGTAAAGAGAAAAAGGTTAGTAAAGACAAATGTAGGTCCCCTGCAGTCAGAATCAGGGGAAGTCATAACGGGGAAACAAAAAAATGGCAGACCAATTGAACAAGTACTTTGGTTCGGTATTCACGAAGGAGGACACAAACAACCTTCTGGATATAAAAGGGGTCAGAGGATTAGTAAGGAGGAGGAACTGAGGGAAATCCTTATTAGTCGGGAAATTGTGTTGGGGAAATTGATGGGATTGAAGGCCGATAAATCCCCAGGGCCTGATGGACTGCATCCCAGAGTACTTAAGGAGGTGGCCTTGGAAATAGCGGATGCATTGACAGTCATTTTCCAACATTCCATTGACTCTGGATCAGTTCCTATCGAGTGGAGGGTAGCCAATGTAACCCCACTTTTTAAAAAAGGAGGGAGAGAGAAAACAGGGAATTATAGACCGGTCAGCCTGACATCGGTAGTGGGTAAAATGATGGAATCAATTATTAAGGATGTCATAGCAGCGCATTTGGAAAGAGGTGACATGATAGGTCCAAGTCAGCATGGATTTGTGAAAGGGAAATCATGCTTGACAAATCTTCTTGAATTTTTTTGAGGATGTTTCCAGTAGAGTGGACAAGGGAGAACCAGTTGATGTGGTAGATTTGGACTTTCAGAAGGCTTTCGACAAGGTCCCACACAAGAGATTAATGTGCAAAGTTAAAGCACATGGGATTGGGGGTCGTGTGCTGACATGGATTGAGAACTGGTTGTCAGACAGGAAGCAAAGAGTAGGAGTAAATGGGGACTTTTCAGAATGGCAGGCAGTGACTAGTGGGGTACCGCAAGGTTCTGTGCTGGGGCCCCAGCTGTTTACACTGTACATTAATGATTTAGATGAGGGGATTAAATGTAGTATCTCCAAATTTGCGGATGACACTAAGTTGGGTGGCAGTGTGAGCTGCGAGGAGGATGCTGTGAGGCTGCAGAGCGATTTGGATAGGTTAGGTGAGTGGGCAAATGCATGGCAGATGAAGTATAATGTGGATAAATGTGAGGTTATCCACTTTGGTGGTAAAAACAGAGAGACAGACTATTATCTGAATGGTGACAGATTAGGAAAAGGGGAGGTGCAAAGAGACCTGGGTGTCATGGTACATCAGTCATTGAAGGTTGGCATGCAGGTGCAGCAGGCGGTTAAGAAAGCAAATGGCATGTTGGCCTTCATAGCAAGGGGATTTGAGTACAGGGGCAGGGAGGTGTTGCTACAGTTGTACAGGGCATTGGTGAGGCCACACCTGGAGTATTGTGTACAGTTTTGGTCTCCTAACCTGAGGAAGGACATTCTTGCTATTGAGGGAGTGCAGCGAAGGTTCACCAGACTGATTCCCGGGATGGTGGGACTGACCTATCAAGAAAGACTGGATCAACTGGGCTTGTATTCACTGGAGTTCAGAAGAATGAGAGGGGACCTCATAGAAACATATAAAATTCTGACGGGGTTAGACAGGTTAGATGCAGGAAGAATGTTCCCAATGTTGGGGAAGTCCAGAACCAGAGGTCACAGTCTAAGGATAAGGGGTAAGCCATTTAGGACCGAGATGCGGAGGAACTTCTTCACCCAGAGAGTGGTGAACCTGTGGAATTCTCTACCACAGAAAGTTGTTGAGGCCAATTCACTAAATATATTCAAAAAGGAGTTAGATGAGGTCCTTACTACTAGGGGGATCAAGGGGTATGGCGAGAAAGCAGGAATGGGGTACTGAAGTTGAATGTTCAGCCATGAACTCATTGAATGGCGGTGCAGGCTAGAAGGGCCGAATGGCCTACTCCTGCACCTATTTTCTATGTTTCTAAATGAGGCCATATGGGTCAAACTGAAAAACAAAAAAAGAGGCGATCACACTGCTGGACGTGTATTATAGACCCCCAAACAGTGAGAGGGAGATAGAGGAGCAAATATGTAGGCAAATTTCTGTGAAGTCCAAAAGCCAAGGGCTATAATAGTAGGGGATTTTAACTATCCTAATATTGATTGGGACAAATATAATGTGAAGGTATAGAGGGCGTGGAATTCTTAAAATGCATTCAAAAGAAATTTTTTTAGTCAGTATGTAACAAGCCCAACAGGAGAGGGGGTGGTTTTGGATCTAGTTTTGGGGAATGAAGCTGGGCAGGTTGAAGGGGCATTAGTGGGAGAGCACTTGGGTGTCAGTGACCATAATTCAGTCAGATTCAAGTTAGTTATGGACAAGGACAAGGATAGACCAGGAATAAAAGTCCTAAATTGGGGAAAAGCTAACTTTGCTAAGTTGAGAAGTGATTTGGCGGCAGTGGACTGGAAACAGTTACTTGTGGGTAAATCAGTGTCGGAACTATTGTGTTCCTAACACAGATGAGACTGCACACAGGGAGGTTAGAGTAACAGTGGCCTCAGTCTTTAATAAGACACTCCAGAGTGAGGAACAGGCCTTAGAGGCCGGCTTATATACAGTGCTCCCAAGGGTGGGATCCCTTGGGACTTCAGGGGATGAGCTCACTGGTGGCGGAACACGGGAGTGCATGCTTTACAGATACCAAACAGGAACAGTGGGAGGCATTCAAGGAGGAGATCTGGAAGGCTCAGGCCAAACATGTGCCCTTAAAGAAAAAGGCTGGGAATAACAATTCTAGGGCCCCCTGGATGTTTAGGGACTTACAGGAGAGGATAAAGAAAAAAAGAGAAGCTTATGTCAAATACCAACGGCTAAATACTGTAGAATCCCTGGAGGAATATAGAAAGTTCAGAGGTAAAATTAAAAAGGATATTAGGAATGCTGAGAGAGAGCATGAAAAATTCTTGGCCAGTAAAATTAAGGAAAACCCTAAGATGTTCTATAAAATATATTAAGAGTAAGAGGATAACTAAAGAAAGGGTAGGGCTTATTAGAGACCATGAGGGTAATCTTTGTGTGGAGGTGGAAGATGTTGGTAGGGTTCTTAACGAATACTTTGCATCAGTTTTCACAAAGGAAAGGGGCAATGCAGATACTGCTATCGAGGAGGAGTGTGATATTCTGGATGAAATAAATATAGTGACAGAGGAAGCATTAAGGGGTTTAGCAGCTTTGAAAGTTGATAAGTACCCAGGCCCGGATGAAATGCATCCCAGGCTGTTGAATGAAGTAAAAGAGGAAATAGCAGAGGCCTTGACCATCATTTCCCAGTCCTCTTTGGATTTGGGCATGGTGCCAGAGGACTGGAGGACTGCTAATGTAGTGCCCTTGTAGGAGAAAGGGATAGGCCGAGTAATTACAGGCCTGTCAGCCAAACCTCAGTGGTGGGAAAATTATTCGGAAAAGTCCTGAAGGACAAATCTACATTTAGAAAGGCAAGGACTAATTAGGGACAGTCAACACGGATTTGTTAAGGGAAGATTGTGTTTGGCTAACCTGATTACATTTTTCCAGGCTGTAACCAGGAGGGTCAATGAGGGTAGTGCGTATGATGTAGTATATATGGACTTTAGCAAAGTTTTTGATAAGGTCCCACATGGCAGACTGGTCATGAAGGTTAAAGATCATGGGATAGAGGGCAAAATGGCAAGTGAGGAGGACACAAAAAATCTGTAAAAGGAGAGAGACAGGCTAAGTGAGTGGGCAAAAATTTGACAGATGGAGTATAATGTTGGAAAGTGTGAGGTCATGCCCTTTGGCAGAAAAAAATCAAGAGCAAGTTATTATTTAAATGGAGAAAGATTGCAAAGTGCTGCAGTACAGCGGGACCTGGGGGCACTTGAGCGTTAAACACAAAAGGATAGTATGCAGGTACAGCAAGTGATCAGGAAGGCCAATGGAATCTTGGCTTTATTGCAAAGGGGATGGAGTATAAAAGCAGGACAGTCTTGCTACAGTTATACAGGGTATTGGTGAGGCCACACCTGGAATACTGCGTGCAGTTTTGGTTTACATATTTACGAATATACTTGCTTTGGAGGCAGTTCAGAGAAGGTTCACTAGGTTGATTCCGGAGATGAGGGGGTTGATTTATGAGGAAAGGTTGAGTAGGTTGGGCCTCTACTCATTGGAATTCAGAAGAATGAGAGGTGATCTTATCGAAACGTATAAGATTATGAGGGGGCTTGACAAGGTGGATGTAGAGAGAATGTTTCCACTGATGGGGGAGACTAGAATTAGAGGGCACGATGTTAGAATAAGGAGCCGCCCATTTAAAACAGAGATGAGGAGAAATTTCTTCTCTCAGAGGGTTGTAAATCTGTGGAATTCACTGCCTCAGAGAGCTGTGGAAGCTGGGACATTGAATAAATTTAAGACAGAAATAGACAGTTTCTTAAACGATAAGGGGATAAGGGGTTATGGGGAGCGGGCAGGGAAGTGGAGCTGAGTCCATGATTGGATCAATTATGATCGTATTGAATGGCGGAGCAGGCTCGAGGGGCCGTATGGCCCACTCCTGCTCCTATTTATTATGTTCTTATGTTTTAAAATTGGCTTAGAGGTAGGAAGCAAAGGGTAATGTTTTAAGGATGTTTTTGTGACTGGAAGGATGTTTCCAATGGGGTAACTTGCAAGTTTCCAGTAACTTGCATTTATATAGCACCTTTCATAACCACCGGGCATCTCAAAGCACTTTACAGCCAATGATGTACTTTTGAAGTGTAGTCACTGTTGCAATGTGGGAAACGCAGCAGCCAACTTGCGCACAGCAAGCTCCCACAAGCAGCAACCTACAGAAGAGCCTGGATTTGGGGATAGCAAGGGCCTATTCCCATTGTTGGAGGGGTCAATTACGAGGGGGCATAGTTTTAAGGTGGTTGGTGGAAGGTTCAGAGGTGATTTGAGGGGCGGCTTCTTCACAAAAAGGATTGTGGGGGTCTGGAACTCACTGCCTGGAAGGATGATGGATGCAGAAACCCTCACCATATGCTTGGATGGGCACTTGAAGTGCCATAACCTGCAGGGTTACGGACCTAAAGCTGGTAATTGGGATTAGACTGGATGACCTTTTGTTGGCCGGCGCAGATACGATGGTAAGTACTGCAGGGAATCGAATACGGCCAGGGTGATCACCTGGTTGGGTCGGAGAGGAATTTTCCCAGATTTTTTCCCCAATTGGCCTGGGTTTTTATCTGGCTTCTACTTCTCCCAGGAGATCACATGGCTCCGGTTGGGGTGGAGTGTAGAATGTTTCAGTATAAGGGGTGTCGCAGTTGTGTGAGGCGGACTGGTTGGGCCCGGTGCTCTTTGCCTTTCTGTCATTGTTCATGGGTTTATATGTAACCTTCAGGGCTGCTGACCGAGGGCCGTGCGGCTCTTTGTCGGCCGGCGCGGACACGCAGGGCCGGAATGGCCTCCTTCTGCACCGTAAATTTCTATGATTCCAAGGGGAAAGATAAATTGATGCAACTGTCTCAGGTAAATGCAGTCATTGCAACAACAATGCACATTTATACAGCACTCTTAACGTAATAAAACATCCCAAAGGTGCTTCAGGGGAACATCTGCAGACAAAAATAGACACCGAGTCTCACAGGGAGATATTAGGACAGGTGACCAAAAGCTTGGTCAAAGAGGTAGGTTTTAAGGAGTGTCTTGAAGGAGGAAAGAGAGGTAGAGAAATAAAAGAAAGACTTGCATTTATATAGCACCTTTCACAATCACCGGGCATCTCAAAGCAGTTTACAGCCAATGAAATACATTTGGAGTGCAGTCACTGTTGTAATGTGGGACATGCAGCAGCTAACTTGCGCACAGCAAGCTCCCACAAACAGCAATGTGATAATGACCAGATAATCTGTTTTTATGATGTTGATTGAGGGATAGATATTGTCCTGTACACCGGGGATAACTCCCCCGCTCTTCATTGAAATAGTGCCATGGGATCTTTTACGTCCACCTGAGAGAGCAGATGGGGCCTCGGTTTAATGTCTCGTCCGAAAGACGGCACCTCCTACAGTGCAGCACTCCCTCAGCACTGCCCCTCCGACCGTGCGGCGCTCTCTCAGTACTGCCCCTCCGACAGTGCAGCACTCCCTCACTACTGCCCCTCCGACAGTGCAGCACTCCTCAGTACTGCCCCTCTGACAGTGCAGCGCTCCCTCAGCACTGGCCCCTCCGACAGTGCGGTACTCCCTCAGTACTGCCCCTCCGACAGTGCGGCACTCCCTCAGTACTGCCCCTCCGACAGTGCGGCGCTCCCTCAGTACTGCCCCTCCGACAGTGCGGCACTCCCTCAGTACTGCCCCTCTGACAGTGCAGCGCTCCCTCAGCACTGGCCCCTCCGACAGTGCGGTACTCCCTCAGTACTGCCCCTCCGACAGTGCGGCACTCCCTCAGTACTGCACTGGGAGTGTCGGCCTAGATTTTTGTGCTCAAGTCCCTGGAGTGGGACCTGGAGTGATTCCCACTGAGCCACAGCTGACACTGAAAGCAGAGAGGTTTAGGGAGGGAATTCCAGAGCTTATTGTGGTGGGCAGGCTGAAGAGTGGGATGGGCTGGGGAGGGGGTGGGGGGCATTGGGGTGGTGGAAGAGAGAAGGGAGTTGGAGAAAGTTCTGGATCATCCACAGCTTGACATCCGGTTGGCAGTCAGGCAACACAACAACAATCGTGGACCCAAAGCTGGAATCAGAGAGCATATTTGCGGGGTTTGGCAGTGGTCCTGAGCGATAGTATCAAAGGCCACAGATGAGGCGGAGAAGCGATAGCGGGCAGGATATGGTTAGTCCAGCTGCAATCAGGCTGAAACCAGCCGCACACTCCAGGTATTCATTCTGCAAATGACGATTTCGTTTCAAATTCTCATCCTCGTTTTCAAGTCCCTCCTTAGCCCTCACCCACCTTCTCTATCTCTTAACCTCCTCCAGTCCTACCACCCTCCAAGATCTCTGCGCTCCTCTAATTCTGCCCTATTGAGCATCCACGATTATAATCGCCCAACCATTGGTGGCCGTGTCTTCAGTTGCCTGGGCCCTAAGCTCTGGAACTCTCTTCCTAAACCTCTCCACCTTGATACCGTTCCCTCCTCCTTTAAGATGCTCCTTAAAACCTCCCTCTTCAACCAAGCTTTTAGTCACCTGTCCCAATATATGGTTCGGTGTCAAATATTTCTTTGATAGGGCCTTGGGATGTTGTGCGACATTAAAGTCGCTGTAGGAAATGCAAATTGTTAATGTTGCACAATTGCAGCAAACAGGACTGTATGAAGGAGTAAGTGCTGAGTCTTGCAGTCAATCCCAATTCCTAGCAGTCGGGAGCACTCACCCTGTACTGTACCATCCTTAGTGCAATACTGGAGCTGAGTGAAGATGCAGACTAGCCCCAATTATCCAAACCACTGGGGAACAGGGAGGAAGACTTAATTAGCTGCGGTAATGGAGAGGATCCTTTACAGTTGGCACGACAGGCATCTAAAGAGACAGACTTGCAAATGCATAAATAAGTTGTTCAAATTATGGGTGTTTCAATTGAAGCAATTTACTGATCTGGCTGAGAGTCTCAGTTAATGAAGTTAAAATCATACAACACAGGAGACGACCATTCGGCCTATCGAGCCTGTGCCGGCTCTGTGACAGAGCGATCCAATCAGTCCCACTCCCCCCTGCTCTTTCCCCACAGCCCGGCAAAATTTCCCCTTCAAATATTTATCCAATTCCCTGTTTGAAAGTTACTGTTAAATCTGCTCCCACCGCCCTTTCAGGCAGCGCGTTCCCAATCACAACAACTCGCTGCGTAAAAACATTCTCCCCATCTCCACCTCTGGTTCATTTGCCGATTACCTTCAATCCGTGCCCTCCGGTTACCCACCCTCCTGCCCCCGGGGACAGTTGCATCTTGTTTACTTTATCAAACCCACTCTTAATTTTTGATCATCTCTTACTATCCCCTTAACCTTTTCTGCTCTGAAAACAACCCCAAACTATCCATATAACTGAAGTCCCTCATCCCTGGCACCATTCTGGTAAATCTCCCTCCGCACCCTCTCCAAGGCCGTGACATCCGTCCTAAAGTGCGGTGCCAGAATTGGCCACAATATTCCAGCTGGGCCCTCACCAGTGATTTGTAAAGGTTCAGCGTAACCTCCTTGATTTTGGACTCTCAGTCACTATTTATGAAGCCAAAGACCAGGTATGCTTTTTTTTTTTAAAAAGCAAAGTTAAAATATGTACAGCACGAGTTGCCCTCCCATGGCATGGCTCAGGGCCGGCCTGGAGCATGAAGCATGGTGTGATGTTTAGGTTAGCTGCCAATTTGGCCCATCACTATGACTAAAACCACTGCTCTTAATGTAGATAATTGTAGCTGGTTGTATACCGTGGTGGTCATTCCTCTAGCCAGAGAAGCAGTTTGTAAATAAATAACAGACATCGTCTTAAAAACAATTTTTTTTTTACATTTGCAACAAGGTGTGACATTTTGATTGTGACCATCTAAAAGACTTGTATTTCTACAGGCCCTTTCATGACCTCAGGATGTCCCAAAATGATTTACAGCCAATGAAGCATTTTTGAGGTGTAGTCACTGTTGGAAACACGGCAGCCAATTTGTGCACAGCAAGCTCCCACACACAGCAATAATGACCAGATAATCTTTTTTACTGATGTCAATTGAGGGATAAATATTGGCCCCAGGACACCGGGGGTTAACTCCCCTGCTCTTCTTCCACCCGAGAGAGCAGACGGGACCTCGGTTTAAAATCTCAGCTGAAAGACGGCACCTCCGACAGTGCAGCACTCCCTCAGTACTGCCTAGAGAGTGAATGACACACACTCTTTGCGGAACCAGCACAGCTTATGTGGAAAGTTGTACCATATGATCTACAATGTATTATTCTGCGAAGCTATGTCGCTTTAAGGATCCAAAGTCTAACTGCTATAAAGTAAACAGAGTGAGTAACATAGGGGATAGGAGGAGGCCATTCAGCCCCTCGAACCTGTTCCGCCATTCAATTAGATCATGGCTGATCTGTAACTCAACTCCATCTACGCCTTGATTCCAAATCCCTTAATATCCTTACCTAACAAAAACATATCAATCTAGGTTATAAATTTTTCAATTGACCCCCGGCCTCAACAGCATTTGGGGGAGAGAGTTCCAGATTCCCACTGCCCTGTGTGTGAAGAAGTGCTTCCTGACATCATCCCTAAATGGCCTGGCTCTCATTTTAAGGTTATGCCCCCTTGTTCTGGACTTGCCCCGCCCCACCCCATCCCCCTCCCACCTGAGGAAATTGATTCTTTCCACCTACCCTACCAATTCCTTTAATCAGGTCACTCAGAGTTTAATCACCCTTCGGCAAGGAACATTTACAGATTAGTACTGTGGGTAAAAGTTTAGCCTGGCAGGTAGGTCCGAACTCACACAGTGAGTGCAGTGGCCAACATTTAAGGAGATATTTCATAACTCTCAGCAAAGTTATATTCCAGTGAGAAAGAAAGGCATCTGTAGCTAGCTAAGGAAGTAAAGGATGGTATCAAATTGAAAACAAACACATCCAATGTTGTGAAGATTAGTGGTAGACAAGAGGATTGGGAAATTTTTCGAAACCAGCAAAGGACAACTAAAAAGATAATAAAGAGAGAGAGAGACGATAGATTATGAGAGTGAACTAGCAAGCAACTTGATACAGACAGTAAGAGCTTCTACGGGGATATAAAAAGGAAACAAATAGCTAAAGTAAATAAAAATTAGGGATAGTGTTAAAACCAAGGAAGAGGCATATAAATTGGCCAGAAAAAGCAGCAAACCTGAGGACTGGAAGAAATTTAGAATTCAGCAGAGGAGGACAAAGGGTTTAATTAGGAGGGGAAAATAGAGTATGAGAGGAAGCTTACTGGGAACATAAAAACTGACTGCAAAAGCTTCGATAGATATGTGAAGAGAAAAAGATTAGTGAAGACAAACATAGGTCCCTTGCAGTCAGAATCAGGTGAATTTATAACAGGGAACAAAGAAATGGCAGATCAATTGAACAAATACTTTGGTTCTGTCTTCACTAAGGAAGACACAAATAACCTTCCGGAAATACTAGGGTCCAAGGGTGTAGCGAGAAGGAGGAACTGAAGGAAATCCTTATTAGTCAGAAATTGTGTTATGGAAATTGATGGGATTGAAGGCCGATAAATTCCCAGGGCCTGATAGTCTGCATCCCAGAGTACTTAAGGAAGTGGCCCTAGAAATAGTGGATGCATTGGTGGTCATTTTCCAACAGTCTACAGACTCTGGATCAGTTCCTATGGATTGGAGGGTAGCTAATGTAACACCACTTTTTAAAAAAGGAGGGAGAGAGGAAATAGGGAATTATAGATCGGTTAGCCCGACATCGGTCATGGGGAAAATGTTGGAATCAATTATTAAAGATGTAATAGCAGCGCATTTGGAAAACAGTGACAGGATCGGTCCAAGTCAGCATGGATCTATGAAAGGGAAATCACGCTTGACAAATCTTCGAGAATTTTTTGAGGATGTAACTCGTCGAGTGGACAAGGGAGAACCAGTAGATGTGGCGTATTTGGACTTTCAAAAGGCTTTTGACAAGGTCCCACACAAGAGATTAATGTGCAAAATTAAAGCACATGGTATTCGGGGTAATGTATTGACATGGATAGAGAACTGGTTGGCAGACAGGAAGCAAAGAGTAGGAATAAACGGGTCCTTTTCAGAATGGCAGGCAGTGACTAGTGGGGTACTGCAAAGTTCAGTGCTGGGACCCCAGCTCTTTACAATATACATTAATGATTTGGACAAAGGAATTGAGTGTAATATCTCCAAGTTTTCAGATGACACTAAACTGGGTGGCAGTGTGAGCTGTGAGGAGGATGCTAAGAGGCTGCAGGGTGACTTGGACAGGTTAGGTGAGTGGGCAAATGCATGGCAGATGCAGTAAAATGTGGATAAATGTGAGGTAATCCACTTTGGTGGCAAAAACAGGAAGGCAGAATATTATCTGAATGGCGACAGATTAGGAAATGGGGAGGTGCAATGAGACCTGGGTGTCATGGTACATCAGTCATTGAAAGTTGGCATGCAGGTACAGCAGGCAGTGAAGAAGGCAAATGGCATGTTGGCCTTCATAGCAAGAGGATTTGAGTATAGGAGCAGGGAGGTCTTACTGCAGTTGTACAGGACCTTGCTGAGGCCACACCTTGAATATTGTGTACAGTTTTGGTCTCCTAATCTGAGAAAGGACGTTCTTGCTATTGAGGGAGTGCAGCGAAGGTTCACCAGACTGATTCCCGGGATGGCAGGACTGACACATGAAGAAAGTAGGCTTATATTCACTGGAATTTAGGAGAATGAGAGGGGATCTCATAGAAACATTTAACATTCTGACGGGACTGGACAGGTTAGATGCAGGAAGAATGTTCCCGATGTTGGCCAAGTCCAGAACCAGGGACACAGTCTAAGGATAAGGGGTAAGCCATTTAGGACCGAGATGAGGAGAAACTTCTTCACTCAGAGAATTGTGAACCTGTGGAATTCCCTACCACAGAAGTTGTTGAGGCCAATTCACTAAATATATTCAAAAGGGAGTTAGATGTGGCCCTTACGGCTAAAGGGATCAAGCGGTATGGAGAGAAAGCAGGAATGGGGAACTGAAGTTGCATGATCAGCCATGATCATATTGAATGGCTGTGCAGGCTCGAAGGGCCGAATGGCCTACTCCTGCACCTAGTTTCTATGTTTCTAAAACAGAGAATGCTGGATCAGCCAGCGGGTCAGCCAGCATCTGTGGAGAGAAGCAGAGTTACTGTTTCGGGTCGATGACCCTTCGTCAACACTGGAGAGTGTTCGAAAAGAACAGATTCTTAACCTGCACTGAAAGGGGGAGGGGATGAAAGAACAAACGGGAAGGTCTGTGATCGAGTGGAAGGCAGGAGAGATTAGAGAGACAAAAGGGATGATGGGCCAAATTTAAATGGTAATGATAGAGGTTAGAAAAAGGTTAGTCTGGATAGGGAGTGAATGGCAGGGTAATGACCAGCTGCCATTAGAGACAAAGAGAAAAAAAAGAAATAAGAAAAAAACATAAGATGTGGGGGAGGGGGAGGGAGCCAAAGATGGGCCGAGGTTATGGCCTGAAATTCTTGAACTGGATGTTGAGTCCAGAAGGCTGTAAAGGGCCTAAACGAAAGATGAGGTGCTGTTCCTCGAGCTTCATTGGAACAGTGTAGGAGACCGAGGACAGAGAGGTCAGAGTGGGAGTGGAGCGGGGAATTAAAGTGACAGGCGACCGGAAGCTCAGGGCCACACTTACAGACTGAACGGAGGTGTTCTGCAAAGCAGTCACCCAATCTACACTTGGTCGCCCCAGTGTAGAGGAGACCACAGTGAGCAGCGAATACAGTATACTACATTGCAAGAAGCTGTTTCACCTGGACGGAGTGTTTGGGGCCCTGGATAGTGGGAAGGGAGGGGGTAAAAGGGCAGGTGTTGCATCTCCTGCGCTTGTACGGGAAGGTGCTGTGGGAAGGGGAGGGGGTGTTGGGGGTGACTGCGGAATGGAGCAGGGTGTCGCAGAGGGAGCGGTCCCTTCGGAACGCTGAGAGGGGAGGGAAGGGGGAGATGTGATTGGTGGTGGGATCACGCTGGAGGTGACGGAAATGGCGGATGACCGTTGAACGTGGAGGCTGGTGGGGTGAAAGGTGAGGACAAGGGGAACCCTGCCGTGGTTCTAGGAGGGAGGGGAAGGGGTGAGGACAGAAGTGCGGAAAATAGAACGGGCACGGTCGAGGGTGGAGGGGAACCTCTGTTGAGGAAAAAGGAAGACATGTTAGAAGCACAAGTAGTGTGAAAGGTGACATCGTCAGAGCAGATGCGATGGAGACAGAGGAACTGGGAGAATGGAATGGAATCCTTACAGGATGTGGGGTGGGAGGAAGTGCAGTCCAGGGAGCTGTGGGAGTCAGTGGGATTATAGAGGATACTGGTCGATGGAGACAGAGAAGTCGAGGAAGGGAAGGGAAGAGTCGGAGATGGACCATGTGAGGGAGAGGGAAGGGTGGAAATTGGATGCAAAGTGAATGAAATTTTCTAGTTCAGGGCGAGAGCAGGAAACGGCACCGACAGAGTCATCAAGGTACCGGAAAAAGAGGTGAGGGAGGGGACCAGAGTAGGACTGGAACAAAGAATGTTCCACATATCCCACAAAAAGGCAGGTATAGCTAGGACCCATGCGGGTTCCCATAGCAACACCTTTAATTTGGGGGAAGTGAGTGGAGTTAAAGGAGAAGTTGTTCGATGTGAGAACAGGTTCAGCCGGGTGGGGGATGGGGACTGGTTGGGCCTCTGCTCGAGGAAGAAGCGGAGCGCCCTCAGGCCGCCCTGGTGGGGGATGGAAGTGTAGAGGGATTGGTCGCCCATGGTGAAAAGGAGACGGTTGGGGCCAGGAAACTGTTAAAGTGACGGAGGGGGTCGGAGGAGTCGCGGATGTAGGTGGGAAGAGATTGGACAAGGGGAGAAATAATAGAGTTGAGATCGGAAGAAATCAGTTCCGTGGGGCAAGAAGAGGCTGAAACGATGGGAAGTCCTGTTTGTGGATCTGGGGAAGGAGGTAGAAGCGAGCTGTGTGGGGTTGGGGAACTATGAGGTTGGTGGTTGTGGAGGGAAGATCTTCACTGAGACATAGAAAGTCAGTGCAGGAATCGGCCATTCGGCCCTTCGAGCCTGCACCACCATTCAATATGATCATGGCTGATCATGCAACTTCAGTACCCCATTCCTGCTTTCTCTCCATACCCCTTGATCCCTTTAGCCGTAAGTTCCACATCTAACTCCCTTTTCAATATATCTAACGAACTGGCCTCAACAACTTTCTGTGGTAGAGAATTCCACAGGTTCACAATTCTCCTAAATGGCTTACCCTTTATCCTCAAACTGTGACCCCTGATTCTGGACTTCCCCAACATCGGGAACATTCTTCCTGCATCTAACCTGTCCAATCCCATCAGAATTTTATATGTTTCTATGAGATCCCCTCTCATTCTTCTAAATTCCAGTGAATATAAGCCGAGTCGATCCAGTCTTTCCTCATATGTCAGTCCTGCCATCCCGGGAATCATTCTGGTGAACCTTCGCTGCACTCCCTCAATAGCAAGAATGTCCTTCCTCAGATTAGGAGACCAAAACTGAACACAATATTCCAGGTGTGACCTCAACAAAGGCCCTGAACAACTCAAATTCTCTCGCTATGAAGGCCAACATACCATTTGCCTTCTTCACCGCCTGCTGTACCTGCATGCCAACTTTCAATGACTGATGTACCATGACACCCAGGTCTCGTTGCACCTCCCCTTTTCCTAATCTGTCACCATTCAGATAATATTCTGCCTTCTGTTTTTGCCACCAAAATGGATAACCTCACATTTAACTATATTACACTGCATCTGCCATGCATTTGCCCACTCACCTAACCTGTCCAAGTCATCCTGCAGCCTCTGAGCATCCTCCTCACAGCTCACACCGCCACCCAGCTTAGTGTCATCTGCAAACTTGGAGATATTACACTCAATTCCTTCATCTAAATCATTAATGTATATTGTAAATAGCTGGGGTCCCAGCACTGAACTTTGCAGTACCCCACTAGTCACTGCCTGCCATTCTGAAAAGGACCCGTTTATTCCGACTCTTTGCTTCCTGTCTGCCAACCAGTTCTCTATCCACGTCAATATATTACCCCCAATACCATGTGCTTTAATTTTGTACACTAATCTCTTGTCTGGGACCTTGTCAAAAGTCTTTTGAAAGTCCAAATACACCACATTCACTGGTTCTCCCTTGTCCACTCTACTAGTTACATCCTCAAAAAATTCTAGAAAATTTGTCAAGCATGATTTCCCTTTCATAAATCCATGCTGACTTGGACCGATCCTGTCACTGTTTTCCAAATGCGCTGCTATTACATCTTTAATAATTGATTCCAACATTTTCCCCACAACCGATGTCAGGCTAACCGGTCAATAATTCCCTGTTTTCTCTCTCCTTCCTTTTTTAAAAAGTGGGGTTACATTAGCTACCCTCCAATCCATAGGAACTGATCCAGAGTCTATAGAATGTTGGAAAATAACCACGAATGCATCCATTATTTCTAGGGCCACTTCCTTAAGTACTCTGGAATGCAGACTATCAGACCCTGGGGATTTATCAGCCTTCAATCCCATCAATTTCCCTAACACAATTTCCCGCCTAATAAGGATATCCTTCAGTTCCTCCTTCTCACTAGACCCTCAGTTCCCTCGTACTTCCGGAAGGTTATTTGTGTCTTCCTTAGTGAAGACAGAACCTAAGTATTTGTTCAATTTGTCTGCCATTTCTTTGTTCCCCATTATAAATTCACCTGAATCTGACTGCAAGGGATCTATGTTTGTCTTCACTAATCTTTTTCTCTTCACATATCTATAGAAGCTTTTGCAGTCAGTTTTTATGTTCCCTGCAAGCTTCCTCTCATACTCTATTTTCCCCCTCCTAATTAAACCCTTTGTCCTCCTCTGCTGAATTCTAAATTTCTCCCAGTCCTCAGGTTTGCTGCTTTTTCTGGCCAATTTATATGCCTCTTCCTTGGATTTAACACTATCCCTAATTTCCCTTGTTAGCCACGGTTGAGCCACCTTCCCCGTTTTGTTTTTAAGCCAGACAAAGATGTACAATTGTTGAAGTTCATCCATGTGATCATTAAATGTTTGCCATTGCCTATCTACCGTCAACCCTCAATCTCCAGTCTATACTAGCCAATTCACGTCTCATACCATCGAAGTTACCTTTCCTTAAGTTCAGGACCCTAGTCTCTGAATTAACTGTGTCACTCTCCATCTTAATGAAGAATTCTACCATATTATGATCACTCTTCCCCAAGGGGCCTCACACAACAAGATTGCTAATTAATCCCCCATCATTACACAACACCCAGTCTAGGATGGCCTGCTCTCTAGTTGATTCCTCAACGTATTGGTCTATCCCTAATACACCCCAGGAAATCCTCCTCCAAAGTATTGCTACCAGTTTGGTTAGCCCAATCTATATGTAGATTAAAGTCACCCATGATAACTGCTGTACCTTTATTGCATGCATTCCTAATTTCCAGTTTGATGCCAACTCCAACCTCACTACTACTGTTTGGTGGTCTGTACACAACTCCCACTAACGTTTTCTGCCCTTTGGTATTCCGCAGCTCTACCCGTACAGATTCAAAATCATCCAAGCTAATATCCTTCCTTACCATTGCGTTAATCTCCTTTTTAACCAGTAACGCTACCCCACCTCCTTTTCCTTTCTGTCTCTCCTTCCTGAATATTGAATATCCCTGGATGTTGAGTTCCCAGCCTTGGTCACCCTGGAGCCATGTCTCCGTAATCCCAAGAATATCCTATGCGTTAGCAGCTATCTGTGCAGTTAATTCATCCACCTTATTACGAATGCTCCTCGCATTGAGACTCAGAGCCTTCAGGCTTGTTTTTTTAACACTTTGTCCTTTTAGAATTATGTTGTAATGTGGCCCTTTTTGATTTTTGCCCTTGATTTCTCTGCCCTCCACTTTTCATTATCTCCTTCCTACCTTTTGCTTCTGCCCCCATTTTACTTCCCTCTGTCCTCTGTCTCCCTGCATAGATTCTCATCCTCCTGCCATATTGGTTTAAACCCTCCCCAACAGCACTAGCAAACACTCCCCTTAGGACATCGGTTCCGGTCCTGCCCAGGTGCAGACCGTCAGATTTGTACTGGTCCCACCTCCCCCAGAACCAGTTCCAATGTCCCAGGAATTTGAATCCCTCCCTCTTGCACCATTCCTCAAGTCACTATCCTGCTATTCCTACTCTGACTAGCACGTGGCACTGGTAGCAATCCTGAGATTACTACATTTGAGGTCCTACTTTTTAATTTAACTCCTAGCTCCCTAAATTAAGCTTGTAGGACCTCATCCTGTTTCTTTACATATATCATTGGTACCTATATGCACCACAACAACTGGCTGTTCACCCTCCCTTTTCAGAATGTCCTGCACCCGCTCCGAGACATCCTTGACCCTTGCACCAGGGAGGCAACATACCATCCTGAAGTCTCAATTGCGGCCGCAGAAACGCCTATCTATTCCCCTTACAATAGAATCCCCTACCACTATAGCTCTCCAACTCTTTTTCCTGCCCTCCTGTGCAGCAGAGCCACCCATGGTGCCATGAACTTGGCTAAAGCTGCCTTCCCCTGATGAGTCATCTCCCCCAACAGTATCCAAAGTGGAATATCTGTTTTGGAGGGAGATGACCGGCAGGGGACTCCTGCACTACCTTCCTACTCCTGCTCTGCCTGATGGTCACCCATTCCCTATCTGCCCGAGTAACCTTTACCTGCGGTGTGACCAACTCACTAAACATGCTATTCACGACATCCTCAGCATCGCGGATGCTCCAAAGTGAATCTATGCGCAGCTCCAGTGCCGCAATGCAGTCTGTCAGGAGCTGCAGCTGGATACACTTCCCGCACACATAGTAGTCAGGGACACTGGAAGTGTCCCTGACTTCCCACATAGCACAGGAGGAGCATGACATGGGTCTGGGCTCTCGTGCCACGACTCAACCCATAAATTAACTTAATTTTGCAAAAATGCTAAAGGTTTCTTACTGATAAGATAAAGAAAAAAAGATAAAGAGAAAAGAAAAACTACTCACCAATCAGCCAGCCAATCACTTACCCTCTTCGCTGTGACGTCACACTTCAATTTCTTTTTACTTCTTTCTTTTACTTTTCCAGTTGGTCTCGATTGTTCAGCTGGTCCTTCTTCTTGTCACATCAATCTTGGTGGAGCGAGAGAGAGAGGATGAACGCTCGAACACTGGAGAATGCTCTAGAACGCAGGGTTGAGAGTAATATATTAGCATGGATAGAGGATTGGCTAACTAACAGAAAACAGAGAGTCAGGATAAATGGGTAATATTCAGGTTGGCAAACTGTAACTAGTGCCACAGGGATCAGTGCTGGGTCCTCAACTATTTACAATCTATATTAATGACTTGGATGAAGGGACCGAGTGTAATGTAGCCAAGTTTGCTGATGATACAAAGATGAGTGGGAAAGCAAATTGTGAAGAGGATACAAAGAATCTGCAAACGGATATAAATAGGCTAAGTGAGTCGGCAAAAATTTGGCAGATGGAATATTATATGGGAAACTGTGAGGTTATCCACTTTGGTAGGAAAAATAAAAAAGCAAATTATTATTTAAATGGAGAGAGATTAAAAAATGCTGCGGTACAGAGGGACCTGGGGGTCCTTGTACATGAAACACAAAGTTAGTATGCAGGTACAGCATGTAATCAGGAAGGCCAATGGAATGTTGGCCTTTATTGCAAAGGGGATAGAGTATAAAAATAGGGTAGTCTTGCTACAACTGTACAGGGTATTGGTGAGGCCACACCTGGAGTACTGCGTACAGTTTTGGTCTCCGTATTTAAGGAGGGATATACTTGCATTGGAGGCAGTTCAGAGAAGGTTCACATGGTTGATTCCGGAGATGAAGGGGCTATCTTATGAAGAAAGGTTCAGCAGGTTGGACCTATACTCATTGGAGTTTAGAAGAATGAGAGGTGATCTTATTGAGACGTTTAAGATTCTAAGGCGGCTTGATTCTGATTCAGAGCAGGAGTAGGAAGGTAGTGCAGGAGTCCCCTGCGTCTTCCTCCAAAACAGATATACCAGTTTGGATACTGTAGAGGGTGGATGCAGAGAGGATGTTTCCCCTCATGGGAGAATCTAGAACTAGGGGGGCATAGTCTCAGAATAAGGGGCCACCTATTTAAAACTGAGATGAGGAGGAATTTCTTCTCCCAGAGGGTTGTAAATCTGTGGAATTCTCTGCCTCAGAGCTGTGGAGGCTGGGTCATTGAATATATTTAAGGTGGACATGGACAGATTTTTGAACAATAAGGGAGTCAAGGGTTATGGGGAGCTGGCGGGGAAGTGGAGTTGAGGCCAAGATTAGATCAGCCATGATCGTATTGAATGGCGGAGCAGGCTCGAGGGGCCGAATGGCCGACTCCTGCTCATATTTATTATGTTCACACTGAAATGCCTGGGTTGTTTCAAACTTGTTTTCTTAAAAAAAAATATCCATTTATAATAGACCTCAGTACGTCCCAAAGCATTTTACAGCCAATGAAGTACTTTTGGAGTGTAGTCGTTATTGTAATGTGGGAAACGCGGCAGCCAAAATGTGCACAGCAAGTTCCCACAATATGATAAATGACAGAACATCTGTTTCAGTGATGTTGATTGAGGGAATAATATTGGCCAGGACACCGGGGAAAACTCCTGCACTTCTTCGAAATACTGGTCACGAGATCTTCCACGTCCACCTGAGAGAGCAGACGAGGACTCGGTTTTAACGTCTCATCCGAAAGGCATGATTACTAAGTGTTTATCAGAAGTTTGAAACAATGTCTCCTGTGTCCCTTTCTAGATCACTAAAACAGATTATCTGGTCATTATCACATTGTGTGTGTGGGAGCTTGCTGTGCGCAAATTGGCTGCCGCATTTCCCACATTACAACAGTGACTACACTTTAAAGACTAGCTCATTGGCTGTAAAGTCCCAATGTCCGGTGGTCATGGAAGTCGCTATAGAAATGTAAGTCTTACTTTCTTTTTTCTTTCTTGTTGCTGGGGTCATTTCTCTGTAAATTGCAAATGATTGCTTTTTTTAAAAAAAAAAAGAAAAAGTGAAATTTGAGTATAGAAGGTGCAACGGTGTTGGACAATTTGCTTTTATTCATCATCATTATCATCATCATGAGGCAGTCCCTCGGAATCGAGGAAGACTTGCTTCCACTCCTGAAGTGAGTTCTTAGGTGGCTGAACAGTCCAATATGAGAGCCACAGACTCTCACAGGTGGGACAGACAGTGGTTGAGGGAAAGGGTGGGTGGGACTGGTTTGCCGCATGCTCCTTCCGCTGCCTGCGCTTGGTTTCTGCATGCTCTCGGCGACGAGACTCGAGGTGCTCAGCGCCCTCCCAGATGCACTTCCTCCTCTTAGCGTAGTCTTTGGCCAGGGACTCCCAGGTGTCAGTGGGGATGTTGTACTTTATCAGGGTGGCTTTGAGGGTGTCCTTGTAACGTTTCTTCTGCCCATCTGGGGCTCGCTTGCCGTGAAGGAGTTCTGAGTAGAGCGCTTGCTTTGGGAGTCTCGTGTCAGGCATGCGAACAATGTGGCCTGCCCAGCGGAGCTGATCAAGTGTGGTCAGTGCTTCAATGCTGGGGATGTTGGCCTGGACGAGGACGCTGATGTTGGTGAGCCTGTCCTCCCAGGGGATTTGCAGGATCTTGCGGAGACATCGTTGGTGGCATTTCTCCAGTGACTTGAGGTGTCTCCTGTACATGGTCCATGTCTCTGAGCCATACAGGAGGGCGGGTATTACTACAGCCCTGTAGACCATGAGCTTGGTGGCAGTTTTGAGGGCCTGGTCTTCAAACACTCTTTTCCTCAAATACTGAGCAAATCTCTCCCGGCATTCTGCTCACATTAAGCCAGAGAGTGTGCACAGTGCAAGCAGTACGCCATGTCAAAATACAATGCATTATTCTGGGTGTGTCTCTGTGAGTCTACAAGTTATAATTGCTGTTAAGTAAACACTGGCAGAGTTCAATCGAAGGTTAATAACTATTTAGGCATGAGCTAGGAACATTAGTTTTGTTTCTGGGAACTGGGAGACATTGTGGCTCAAGTACTTTATGTTCCAGGACAGTTTTTTCCAATGCTACAACCAACTGCCTTTAATTTGCATTGGAGAGGGTGAGATATCTGATAAACATTGGAGAGGGTGAGATATCTGAAAAACATTGCAGAGGGTGAGATATCTGATAAACATTGGAGAGGGTGAGATATCCGATAAACATTGCAGAGGGTGAGATATCTGATAAACATTGGAGAGGGTGAGATATCTGATAAACATTGGAGAGGGTGAGATATCCGATAAACATTGGAGAGGGTGAGATATCTGATAAACATTGGAGAGGGTGAGATATCTGATAAACATTGCAGAGGGTGAGATATCTGATAAACATTGGAGAGGGTGAGATATCTGATAAACATTGGAGGGTGAGATATCCGATAAACATTGGAGAGGGTGAGATATCCGATAAACATTGGAGAGGGTGAGATATCCGATAAACATTGGAGAGGGTGAGATATCCGATAAACATTGGAGAGGGTGAGATATCCGATAAACATTGGAGAGGGTGAGATATCTGATAAACATTGGAGAGGGTGAGATATCTGATAAACATTGGAGGGTGAGATATCCGATAAACATTGGAGAGGGTGAGATATCTGATAAACATTGGAGAGGGCGAGATATCTGATAAACATTGGAGAGGGTGAGATATCTGATAAACATTGGAGAGGGTGAGATATCCGATAAACATTGGAGAGGGTGAGATATCCGATAAACATTGGAGAGGGTGAGATATCTGATAAACGTGTGATATCTGATAAACATTGGAGAGGGTGAAATATCTGATAAACATTGGAGAGGGTGAGATATCCGATAAACATTGGAGAGGGTGAGATATCTGATAAACATTGGAGAGGGTGAGATATCCGATAAACATTGGAGAGGGTGAGATATCTGATAAACATTGGAGAGGGTGAGATATCCGATAAACATTGGAGAGGGTGAGATATCTGATAAACATTGGAGAGGATGAGATATCCGATAAACATTGGAGAGGGTGAGATATCTGATAAACGTGTGATATCTGATAAACATTGGAGAGGGTGAGATATCTGATAAACATTGGAGAGGGTGTGATATCTGATAAACATTGGAGAGGGTGAGATATCTGATAAACATTGGAGAGGGTGTGATATCTGATAAACACTGATATATCTACTTTTTATATATGTATATTTTTAAGTCTTAGGGCTAGAAATTCCATAATTAGCACTGGGACTGGTTTTTGGGCGATAATTGTGGCTTTTGATTTTTTTTTAAAGCGCTGGACCACCGCTATGGCCGGAGGCTGCAAAATTCGGCAAACAGTGATTAGCTATAGCGCTAAAATCCGGCCAGAGCTGAAATCAGCGATCTGGAAAATAAACCGACCTGCTGCGCATGCACATTTTTTTTTTCCCTTGCTGGTTTTTTTTCTTGTGATATTTCCCCCCCGGCCCAGCGATCCTGGTCAGGTGTCAGGGTGCGCATGCGCGATACGCCCAGCTCGTAATCTGCCATTTTACACAGACAGGGTGATCATAGCAGGCAGAAGGCCAGGAGATTTAGTTCCGATGGCAATGAAGCATTGATCACCACAATTAAGAGTAGATTGGGGGAGTTTAATAGGAGGGGTCGAAGTCAGCCCCGCCCCCAGCCGTGATAAGCAGATTTTGGATCTGTGTTGCTAAGGAGGTTTCCTCAGTTGATGTCATGCCCAGGGACTACCAACAATGCAGGAAAAGGTGGAATCACCATTGCAGGGTCATGAGAGTAAGTAATATTTTAAAGGGTCAAAGTATGTTAAAAAGACAAGCCTGAAGGCCCTGTGTCTCAATGCAAGGAGTATTCGGAATAAGGTGGACGAATTAACTGCGCAGATAGCAGTTAACGGATACGATGTAATTGGCATCACGGAGACATGGTGACCAATGCTGGGAACTCAACATCCAGGGGTATTCAACATTCAGGAAGGATAGACAGAGAGGAAAAGTAGGCGGGGTGGCGTTGCTGGTTAAAGAGGAAATTAATCCAATAGTAAGGAAAGACATTAGCTTGGATGATTTGGAATCTGTATGGGTGGAGCTGCAGAATACCAAAGGGCAGAAAATGCTAGTGGGAGTTGTGTATAGACCACCAAACAGTAGTAGTGAGGTTGGGGTCAGTATCAAACAAGAAATAAGGGATGTGTGCAATAAAGGTACAGCAGTTATCATGGGCGACTTTAATCTACATATTGATTGGGCTAACCAAACTGGTAGCAATGCGGTGGAGGAGGATTTCCTGGAGTATATTAGGGTGGTTTTCTAGACCAATATGTCGAGGAACCAACTAGAGAGCTGGCCATCCTAGACTGGGTGATGTGTAATGAGAAGGGACTAATTAGCAATCTTGTTGTGCGAGGCCCCTTGGGGAAGAGTGACCATAATATGGTAGAATTCTTTATTAAGATGGAGAGTGACAGTTAATTTGGAAACTAGGGTCCTGAACTTAAGGAAAGGTAACTTCGACGGTATGAGGGGTGAATTGGCTAGAACAGACTGGCAAAGGATACTTAAAGGGTTGACGGTGGATAAGCAATGGCAAACATTTAAAGATCACATGGATGAACTTCAGCAATTGTACATTCCTGACTGGAGTAAAAATAAAACGGAGAAGGTGGCTCAACCGTGGCTAACAAGGGAAATTAAGGATAGTGTTAAAACCAAGGAAGAGGCATATAAATTGGCTAGAAAAAGCAACAAACCTGAGGACTGGGAGAAATTTTAGAATTCAACAGAGGAGGACTAAGGGTTTAATTCAGAGGGGGGAAATTGAGTAAGAGAGGAAGCTTGCAGGGAACATAAAAACTGACTGCAAAAGCTTATATGTGAAGAGAAAAAGATTAGTGAAGACAAACGTAGGTCCCTTGCAATCGGATTCAGGTGAATTTATAGTGGGGAACAAAGAAATGGCAGACCAATTGAACGGTTCTGTGTCACGAAGGAAGACACAAGTAACCTTCCGAATGTACTAGGGGACAGTGGGTCTAGTGAGAAGGAGGAACTGAAAGATATCCTTATTAGGCAGGAAATTGTGTTAGGGAAATTGATGGGATTGAAGGCCGATAAATCCCTGGGACCCGATAGTCTGCATCCCAGAGTACTTAAGGAAGTGGCCCTAGAAATAGTGGATGCATTGGTGATCATTTTTCAACAGTCGATCGACTCTGGATCAGTTCCTATGGACTGGAGGGAAGCTAATGTAACACCATTTTTTAAAAAAGGAGGGAGAGAGAAAACAGGTAATTATAGACCGGTTAGCCTGACATCAGTAGTGGGGAAAATATTGGAATCAATCATTAAGGATGAAATAGCAGTGCATTTGGAAAATAGTGACAGGATCGGTCCAAGTCAGCATGGATTTATGAAGGGGAAATCATGCTTGACGAATCTTCTGGAATTTTTTGAGGATGTAACTAGCAGAGTGGACAAGGGAGAACCAGTGGATGTGGTGTATTTGGACTTTCAAAAGGTTTTGACACGGTCCCGCACAAGAGATTGGTGTGCAAAGTCAAAGCACATGGTATTGGGGGTAATGTACTGACGTGGATAGAGAACTGGTTGGCAGACAGGAAGCAGAAAGTTGGGTAAACGGGTCCTTTTCAGAATGGCAAGCAGTGACTAGTGGAGTGCTGCAGGGCTCAGTGCTGGGATCCCAGCTCTTTACAATATACTTTAACGATTTAGATGAAGGAATTGAGTGTAATATCTCCAAGTTTGCAGATGACAATAAGCTGGGTGGCGGTGTGAGCTGTGAGGAGGATGCTAAGAGGCTGCAGGGTGACTTGGACAGGTTAGGTGAGTGGGCAAATGCAGTATAATGAGGATAAATGTGAGGTTATCCATTTTGGGGGCAAAAACACAAAGGCAGAATATTATCTGAATGGCGGCAGATTAGGGAAAGGAGAGGTGCAACGAGACCTGTGGGTCATGGTTCATCAGTCATTGAAAGTTGCCATGCAGGTACAGCAGGCGGTTAAGGAGGCAAATGGTATGTTGGCCTTCATAGCTAGGGGATTTGAGTATAGGAGCAGGGAGGTCTTACTGCAGTTGTACAGGGCCTTAGTGAGGCCTCACCTGGAATATTGTGTTCAGTTTTGGTCTCCTAATCTGAGGAAGTGCAGCGAAGGTTCACCAGACTGATTCCAGGGATGGCTGGACTGCCATATGAGGAGAGACTGGATCAACTAGGCCTTTATTCACTGGAGTTTCGAAGAATGAGAGGGGATCTCATAGAAACATACAAGATTCTGATGGGACGGGCAGGTTAGATGCGAGTAGTTTGTTCCCGATGCTGGGGAAGTCCAGAACCAGGGGTCACAGTCTAAGGATAAGGGGTAAGCCATTTAGGACTGAGATGAGGAGAAACTTCTTCATTCAGAGAATTGTTAACCTGTGGAATTCCCTGCCACAGAGTGTTGTTGATGCCAGTTCATTGGATATACTCAAGAGGGAGTTAGATATGGCCCTTATGGCTAAAGGGATCAAGGGGTATGGAGAGAAAGCAGGAAAGGGGTACTGAGGGAATGAGCAGCCATGATCTTATTGAATGGTGGTGCAGGCTCGAAGGGCCAAATGGCCTACTCCTGCACCTATTTTATCTGTTTCTATGGATGCTGAGCCCATGTTCCGAACTGACGGTAAGTCCTGAAAAATCCCCGAGCTAGGTTAGGGACATGTAATGCTGTGTCTGCAGACTAAGGTTGGGGCAATGTGATGCAGTGTCTCTCGACCACATATAATGCAGTAGTGGTGGTTCTTCAAGTAAGCCTGCGTGATGTGACCTTCCTCATGTCACCCTGCCCCCTCCCCTGCTGCTAACCACTCGTATGTTGTTTTTATTTTGCAGGTGAGGATTCTGAGGTTCCACATCGTCCTATGCAAACCTCCACCTCAGTCCATCGTGTGTGGGTCGAGGAGGAAGAGGAGGGCCACACTGAGGACCCTGCATGGGAGGAATAACATCATGAAGCTGTTGCCGGGGGGGTGGGGGTGAAGATGGTGCTGGGAAAGGTGAGATGGAGGGGTTGGTAGGGATGGGGATGCTGGGGTGCAGGGGGCGATGTAGTCAGCATGTTTTTTAGCTGAGTCGCAAGTTCCTCGGAGGCTTCGCCCAATCCGAGGCAGCGGGTCCAAGTGGTGTGCAGCAACGCACCCCCACGGTTGAACCCCGTATGCCGTCTCTGCGGAGGTTGAGTCAGCAAAGCCGGTCTGCTGAAAGACAGGCAGACACACATGGTGACATGGTGGGACTGTCAAGGGAGAGTGTCGAACTTGACAGCGAGCTCCTCCAGGCCCTGGGTGGCATTTCAGCCAACATTACGGCACAATCTGCGAGACATCAGGGCGAGCATGTCGCAGATTGCTGCTGCGATCTGGGAGAACACCGAGGCGGTCAATGCCCCGCGGCAAGTGATGGTCTCGACTGTTGGCACTGCAGTCCCCAGTGTCGTACCACCCAGACCAACAGCACCTGGGAGTGGGGAGGCCAAACAAGAGCCTTCCCACTCAAAAGCCGGGCCTTCCATACCCCGAGCTTCTCCAGGGGGTCCAATAGAGTCTCCATTGTCTCTCCCCCAAAATAGCAGCGCTCTGCCCGCCTTGCTGCGAGGGGAGGGGGGTGGTTTAAGATCAGGTGGGAAAAGGTGGCCATAGTGAAAAGAAGTTCGGTGCAGGGGTTATTGTTTGGCCGTAGTTTTCCTGTTTTCGTTATTTTATAAAATTTTACAAATTGTGCTCGTTAAAAATTTATTTAACTTTCAAAATTGAAGTTTACAAAGTTTCAAAATGTACAAATGTTTCATAAATTTACAAATGTTTTATAAATTCTTTTGTTCACCTTTACCATTCTTGTGCAGTGTCTCAGTCTCATTTGCAGAATAAGAGGTGGAATAATCAACATGGAGGGACAGTGACCAAACAACGATGAAACGTGCCGTTCACTCATCAAGCAAAGTGTTGATTTATCAGCTGCTGATGGAAGACTTTTGCAACAACGAAAGCTCCACGAGGCCTCAGCTGTGGTGGTGGCATGGGTTCATCGCCAGGCTCCTTGTCCTCCTCCCCTCTCTCCTGAGATGGTCCTGCAGTCCCCAGTGGCAATTCCTGTCCCCTCATGAAGGCTAAGTTGTGTAGCATGCAGCACGCCGCAATGAACTCAGAGACCTGCTGAGGGGAGTATTGCAGGCAGCCTCCAGAGTTGCAGGCATCGGAAGTGCTTGAGCACGCCAATTGTCTTTTTGACAATGTTGTGTGTGGTTATATGGCTGTCATGATAGCGATGTTCGGCTTGGAGCGGCGGCCATGGTCAGCGTGGCGGCCCCAACCTGCGAGAGAACATCAGCGGCAGGTCGGGGCCATAAAAGGAGCGGCAAGCGGCGGCCATGGGCAGCGTGACAGCGCGAGCTGGTGCAGGAGGGCGACGGCAGCGAAGAGTGACATCATCAAGGTCCAGGTCGGTGATTGGAGCGTGAGCAGGTACAGCAGGAGCGGCGAGAGATTGTCGAGGGACATAATCGAGGCCCAGGAGAGGCGTGAGTTCGGGGCCCAGAAGAGGCAAGGGCTCAGGGGCAGCACGGGCCCAGCCCACACTGCGATATGTGAGCACACTAGGCCCGTGCAGCAGAGCAGGTCTCCAGTCGTCCTGGTTAACCCTTGCCACTGGACCAAGACCTAGCTCTGACAATCCCGTGTGGTGGCTGGTGTGCAACGGCCACCCCACGTTAAAACAATCCACCCACAGGCATCTTCCACCCTTCAGGATGTAGTCCGGGATCTGGAATATTAGGTCCTTCATTGAAAGACCTGGGAACTTATCACTTTTTGGCGTGGAAGCAAATCATCGTCGTTTCGAGGGACTGCCTACGATGATGATGCTCGGCTTGTGTCTGAGGGTTCTGGAGGGGCGACATGAGCCAGGTGGCGAGGCTGTAACTTTTGTCCCCAAGCATCCAGCTCTGGCCATTGGTTGACGCTCAAACAGATCAGAGACACTGCTCACACGCAAAATAAGTGCAGAATGGATGCTCCCTGGAAACTGGGCATTGACTGCCATGATGTGCTGAGTATGTTCACAAACGATCTGTACGTTCAGGGAGTGGAATCTCTTTCGGTAAACCTCTGGCTCTTCTAAAGGTGCTCGCAGGGCGATGTGCGTACAGTCAATGACCCCGAATCTTGGGGAAGCCAGCAATTCATGCAACACCCACAGCCCTCTCATTCTGTGCCTCGTTGGTCATTGGGAGCTTTATAAAGTCCATCCTGCGTGCATACAGTGCAGCAGTCACCTGGCGAATGCAGCGACGTGTAACGAACTGTGAGATGGAGCATATGTCCCCTGCTGATGTCGGAAAGGAGCCGGAGGCATAGAAGGCCAATGCCGCAGTCACCTTCACCTCGACAGGCAGTGCAGTGCTGTTGCTGCAGGTCGGCTGTAGGTCTGCATTTATCAGCTGACATATCTCTATGACCACCTCTTTTCAGAAGCGCAGCCTTCGTAAGCACCGTGCCCAAGACAGCTATAGATATGAGCGCTGTTCCCTGTAAACTCGTTGGGGGTAAGACCTCCTCCCCATAATGTCTGCGAGCTCTTTGATTACGCTCAAAATGCTTTTGAATAAGCCGCCTTCCAGCTCAATGCTGCATAGAAAAAGCAGCCAGCAACATGGCAGATAATATAAGAACATAAGAATTAGGAACAGGAGTAGGTCATCTAGCCCCTCGAGCCTGCTCCGCCATTCAACAAGATCATGGCTGATCTGGCTGTGGACACAGCTCCACTTACCCGCCCGCTCCCCATAACCCTTAATTCCCTTATTGGTTAAAAATCTATCTATCTGACTTGAATATATTCAATGAGCTAGCCTCAACTGCTTCCTTGGGCAGAGAATTCCACAGATTCACAACCCTCTGGGAGAAGAAATTCCTTCTCAACTCGGTTTTAAATTGGCTCCCCCGTATTTTGAGGCTGTGCCCCCTAGTTCTAATCTCCCCTACCAGTGGAAACAACCTCTCTGCCTCTATCTTGTCTATCCTTTTCATTATTTTAAATGTTTCCATAAGATCACCCCTCATCCTTCTGAACTCCAATGAGTAAAGACCCAGTCTACTCAATCTATCATAAGGTAACCCCCTCATCTCCGGAATCAACCTCTTGAATCGTCTCTGTAACCCCTCCAAGGCTAGTATATCCTTCCTTAAGTAAGGTGACCAAAACTGCACGCAGTACTCCAGGTGCGGCCTCACCAATACCCTATACAGTTGCAGCAGGACCTCCCTGCTTTTGTACTCCATCCCTCTCGCAATGAAGGCCAACATTCCATTTGCCTTCCTGATTACCTGCTGCACCTGCAAACTAACTTTTTGCGATTCATGTACAAGGACCCCCAGGTCCCTCTGCACCAGAGCATGTTGTAATTTCTCCCCATTCAAATAATATTCCCTTTTACTGTTTTTTTTCCCCCAAGGTGGATGACCTCACATTTTACGACACTGTATTCCATCTGCCAAACCTTAGCCCATTCACTTAACAGCCTCTTTGTCTCTTTGCAGCCTCTCTGTGTCCTCTACACAACCCGCTTTCCCACTAATCTTTGTCTCATCTGCAAATGTTGTTACACTACACTCTGTCCCCTCTTCCAGGTCATCCATATATATTGTAAACAGTTGTGGTCCCAGCACCGATTACTGTGGCACAACATTAACCACCGATTTCCAACCCGAAAAAGGACCCATTTATTCCGACTCTCTTTCTATTAGCCAGCCAATTCTCTATCCATGCTAATACATTTCCTCTGACTCCGCGTACCTTTATCTTCTGCAGTAACCTTTTGTGTGGCACCTTATCGAATGCCTTTTGGAAATCTAAATACACCACATCCATCGGTACACCTCTATCCACCATGCTCGTTATATCCTCAAAGCATTCCAGTAAATTAGTTAAACATGATTTCCCCTTCATGAATCCATGCTGCATCTGCTTGATTGCATTATTCCTATCTAGATGTCCCGCTATTTCTTCCTTAATAATAGCTTCAAGCATTTTCCCCACTAAAGATGTTAAACTAACCGGCCTATAGTTACCTGCCTTTTGTCTGCCCCCTTTTTTAATCAGAGGCATTACATTAACTGCTTTCTAATCCGATGGTACCTCCCCAGAGTCCAGAGAATTTTGGCAGATTATAACTAATGCATCTGCTATAACTTCCGCCATCTCTTTTAATATCCAGGGATGCATTTCAGCAGGACCAGGGGACTTGTCTACCTCGAGTCCCATTAGCCTGTCCAGCACTACCTCCCTAATGATAGTGATTATCTCAAGGTCCTCCCTTCCCACATTCCCGTGACCAGCAATTCTTGGCATGGTTTTTGTGTCTTCCAATGTGAAGACCGAAGCAAAATAATTGTTTAAGGTCACAGCCATTTCCACATTTCCCATTATTAAATCCCCCTTCTCATCTTCTAAGGGACCAACATTTACTTTAGTCACTCTCTTCCATTTTATATATCGGTAAAAGCTTTTACTATCTGTTTTTATGTTTTGCACAAGTTTACCTTCGTAATCTATCTTTCATTTCTTTATTGCTTTCTTCGTCATTCTTTGCTGTCGTTTAAAATTTTCCCAATCTTCTAGTTTCCCACTAACCTTGGCCACCTTATACACATTGGTTTTTAATTTGATACTCTCCTTTATTTCCTTGGTTATCCACGGCTGGTTATCCCTTCTCTTACCGCCCTTCTTTTTCACTGGAATATATTTTTGTTGAGCATTATGAAAGAGCTGCTTAAAAGTCCTCCACTGTTCCTCGTGTTCCCGTTTAGTTGTGTTCCCAGTCCACTTTAGCTAACTCTGCCCTCATCCCACTGTAGTCCCCTTTGTTTAAGCATAGTACGCTCGTTTCTGACAACTTCCTCACCCTCAATCTGTATTACAAATTCAACCATACGGTGATCACTCATTCCAAGAGGATCTTTTACCAGGAGATCGTTTATTATTCCTGTCTCATTACACAGGACCAGATCTAAGATAGCTTGCTCCCTTGTAGGTTCTGTAACATAAGAAACAATCCCGTATGCATTCTATGAATTCCTCCTCCAGGCTACCCCGTGCGATTTGATTTGACCAATCAATATGTAGGTTAAAATCCACCATGATTACTGCCATTTCTTTTTCACATGCCTCTATTATTCCCTTGATTATTGTCCACCCCACCGAAGTTTTTATTTGGGGGCCTATAAACTACACCCACCAGTGACTTTTTCCCCTTACTATCTCTAATCTCCACCCACAATGATTCAACATTTTGTTCATTCGAGCCAATATCATCTCTCACAACTGCCCTGATATCACTATTAACAGAGCTACCCTACCTCCTTTCCCTTCTTGTCTATCTTTCCGAATTGGCAGATACCCCTGTATGTTTAATTCCCAGTCTTGGCCACCCTGCAACCACGTTTCTGTAAAGGCCACCAAATCATACCCATTTGTAATGATTTGTGCCGTCAACTCATTTATTTTATTTCGAATGCTGCGTGAGTTTAGGTAGTGTTTTAATACTAGTTTTAAACCATGATTTTTAGTGTTGACCCTTCCTGCAGCCCCGTTACATTCATACATATTGTTCCTTCCTATCACCTTGTGGTTTACACTTACCCCAGTGCTACTCTGCTCTATTGCCTCCTGCATTCTTTCTTGGGGTCCTGTTCATCTGCGCTCTAACTAGCTGAGAGCCCTCTCCTGGGTTCCAAATACTCCTCGCATTGAAGCACTGAGCTTTCAGGCTTGCCTTTTTATTACACTTTGACCCTTTAGAATTTTGCTGTACAGTGGCCCTTTTTGTTTTTTGCCTCGGGTTTCTCTGCCCTACACTTTTACTCATCTCCTTTCTGTCTTTTGCTTCTGTCTCCATTTTGTTTCCCTGTCTCCCTGCATTGGTTCCCATCCCCCTGCCATATTAGTTTAACTCCTCCCCAACACCACTAGCAAACACTCCCCCTAGGACATTGGTTCCGGTCCTGCCCAGGTGCAGACCGGTCCGGTTTGTACTGGTCCCACCTCCCCCAGAACCAGTTCCAATGTCCCAGGAATTTGAATCCCTCCCTGCTGCACCACTGCTCAAGCCACGTATTCATCTGCGCTATCCTGCGATTCCTATCTGACTAGCACGTGGCACTGGTAGCAATCCCGAGATTACTACTTTTGAGGTCCTACGTTTTAATTTAGCTCCTAGCTCCTTAAATTCGTCTCGTCGGACCTCATCCCTTTTTTTTTTTTTACCTATGTCGTTGGTACCAATGTGCACCACGACAACTGGCTGTTTTCCCTCCCTTTTCAGAATGTCCTGCACCCGCTCCGAGACATCCTTGACCCTTGCACCAGGGAGGCAACATACCATCCTGGAGTCTCTGTTGCGGCCTCAGAAACGCCTATCTATTCCCCTTAAAATCGAATCCCCTATCACTATCGCTCTCCCACTCTTTTTCCTGCCCTCCTGTGCAACAGAGCCAGCCACGGTGCCATGAACTTGGCTGCTGCTGCCCTCCCCTGATGAGTCATCCCCCTCAACAGTACTCAAAGCGGTGTATCTGTTTTGCAGGGGGATGACCGCAGGTGACCCCTGCACTACCTTCCTTGCACTGCTCTTCCTACTGGTCTTCCATTCCCTAGCTGGCTGTGGACTCTTCAAATTATAGCCCCCATTCTTTTAAATGTCTTCAAATAGCCTTAAAACCAAACTATAAACTCTCAAAAACCTGAGTGTAAAATGCAGCCTTCCCACCAAATCCTTTTATGCACTGAACTTCTGCTCAGATTTTCAAGATGGCATCGTTAGCGCCAAGTGCATCGTGGGTCCGAGCAGGTAAGACTTGGTTTTTTTTCCGGCGTGTTTTTGGGGGGGTGGGGCGGTATCGGCGAATTTCCGCCCGCGGCAATATCGAAGCACCGCACGCCGATTGACATCATAAAAATGGTTTAAAAAAAAACAGGTGGGCAATCATTTTTACCGCTGGTGCAAAACCACTGCCGAATTGTCCGTCTGGGTGCTAAATTTTGGGTGCTGCGTTTACCGCCCTGATAAAAATCATTTTTTCCGCCTCGCCACAGCGGTAAAACGGCACAAACCTACTGAATTTCTAGCTATTCCAATACTCTCCTGGCCAGCCTCCCATCTTCCACCCTCCATAAGCATGGCCTTCTCCTGCTCTTAATTTTTAAGTCTCACTTGTTGAGCAATAATGTGAAGGGATATCGGTTTTCCCCCATGGCTGGTGTTAGTTTTACATGAAGCCACAAAGCACCAGAGAAAAAAAAAAGGGACAGTTACACCATTAACACAGATCACAACCACTGCTGTTGGGATCCGGGTCCGGATATGTGTATTTCATCCAGGCAGGAAGGAAAAAGTTCCAGGGTTATGAGGGAAGTATCGGACTGATTAAATAGCTCTTTCAAAGATCCAGCACTTGTGCGATTGGCCAAATGGCCTCCCCCTTCCATGCCGTTGTTACCTCTAGACTTGACTATTCCAACACTCTCCTGGTCGGTCCACATTCTACCCTCCATAAACTTCAGTTCATCCAAAACTCTGCTGCCCGTGCCCTAACTCATCGCCCTCTGTGCACGCTGACCAACCTTGGTTCCCGGTCCACCAATCCCTCAATTTTAAAATTCTCGTCCTCATGTTCAAATCCCTCGATGGCCTTGCCCCTCACTATCTCGGTAACCTCCTCCAGCCCCACAACCATAGAAATTTGGAGCACAGGAGGTGACTAGTCAGCCCAGTGTCGGCACCGGAGAACCCTCCGAGCACTGTATGTTCCTCCCTTGTTTCATTCGCCTCATCATTGGTTGAAGGCACGGCTGCCAGTTAGGTCCTAGGTCCTAGAATTCCCTCCCTAAACCTCCACTGCTCTCCTCCAAGACATTCCTACAACCTCTCTTTGACCAAGCTTTTGGTCACCTATCCTCATATCCCCTTTTTTCGTAGTTAATTTATGTCTGAGCACACTTTGTGAAGCACCTTGGGCTGTTAAAGGTACTATATAAATGCAAGTTGTTGTCACACCTACTTCCTGTAATAGTCACACCTACTTCCTATAAGTTACACTTACTTCCTGTAACACCTTTCCTGTCACATCATTGCATTCTCATCACTTTTACTCACCTTGGATTCATTCCCTCTTGCTTGGGTCTGCAAGGTCAATGCACTCACCAGTAGATACCCGGTCTGGCCTAAACGTGACTCCTGTCCCACACAATGTGGTTAACTATTAACTGCAATTGGAATTGGCCTTGCACTCAGTTGCATCAAACTGGTACGGCAGGGGTATTGGTGGCATAGTGGTCATGTTACTGGACTAGTAATCCAGAGTCCTGGACTAATGATCAGAGGACAGGAGTTCAAATCCCACCATGACAGTTAATTAAATAAACCCGGGGAAAAAAACTAGTATCAGTAATGGTGACCATGAAACTGCCAGATTGTTGTAAAAACCCTTTGGGTTCATTCATGTCCTTTAGGGAAGGAAATCTGCCGTCCTTACCCGGTCTGGCCTATATGTGACTCCAGACCCAGTGAGACACGCAGTTGTTCAATGGCAATTAGGAGATGGGCAATAAATGTTGGTTTGCCAGCAACGCTCACATCCCAAGAATAAATCTCAAGAGTTGTGCTGATCTGTGCAGGTCAACACCAAGCGACACAGTGCTGACCCAGTGACCAGCCTCAGCTGAAAACTTTCAACAGTTTCATTCTTGCAGCACTGTATCCTTCCTTGCTCAAGAAGCACTCCCTTTTAATATGAGGAAAAAACCCCAGTTTTCCCCCTCCCTGTACAGTATACAACCTTTTCCGAAATGATTTCAGGGACTTCTGCCTCCCTGACCCACAACTCATTCCTCGAGTTACATGGAGTCTAAAACACAGAAACAGGCCCCACCGCTCTGTGCCGGGGTTTATGCTCCACACCAGCCTCCTCCCACCCCATCACCATATCCTTCTATTCCTTTCTCCCGCATGTGTTTATCCAGCTTCCCCTTAAATACATCGACACTATTCACCTCAACCCCTCCCTGTGGCAGCGAGTTCCACATTTTCACCGCTCTCTGGGTAAAGAAGTTTCTCCTGAATTCCCGATTGGGTTTATTAGTGACTGTCTTATATTTATGACCCCTAGTTCTGGACTCTTTCTCAAATGGAAACATTTTGTCCACGAGTACCCTATCAAACCCTTTCTTTAAAGACCCATCAGGTCACCTCTCAGCCTTCTCTTTTCTGGAGAAAAGAGCCCCAGCCTGTCCAGTCCTTCCTGATAAATCTAACCTCCCAGTTCTGTTATCATCCTTGTGCATCTTAAGAGGGAGTGCAATGGAGGTTCACCAGACTGGTTTGTGGGACGGCAGGATTGTCCTATGCAGAGAGATTGAGTAGACCAGGCCTTTCCTTCCCACAGTTAAGAAGAACGAGAGGTGATCTCATGTAGCGTACAAAATTCTTAAAAGAGCTCGACAGGGTAGATATGCAGAGAGGATGTTTCCTCTGGCTGGGGAGTCTAGAACCAACAGTCACAGTCTCAGAATAAGGGGTCGGCCATTTAAGATTGAGATGAGGAGAAACAACTTCACTCAGAGGGTGGTGAATCTTTGGAAATCTCTGCCCCAGAGGGCTGTGGAGGCTCAGTCTTTTGAGTATATTCAAGACAGAGATAGATATATTTTTGGATACGAAGGAAATCAAGGGATATGGGCATAGTGCAGCGAGGTGTAGTGGAGGTAGAAAATCAGCTATGATCCTGCTCATATTTTTTATGTAATCTCTCGTGCACCCTCCTAAATGCCTCTGTATCGGTTTTATTTTATGTAGACCAGAACTGTGCACGGTACTTCCAAGTGTGATCTAACCAAGATTCTATACAAGTTTAACATAACTTCTCTACTTTTCAATTCTATCCCTCTAGAAATGAACACGTACTTGGTTTGTTTTTTGGTTTAAATGGCCTGATTAACCTGGGTTACTACTTTTAGCAATGTGTGTGTCTGTATCCCCAGATCCCTTTGCTCCTCTAACCCCATTTAGACTTATTATCCAAGCAGCATGTGGCTTCCTTACTCTTTCTACCAAAATACACCCCTTTACATTTACCAAAATTGAAATTAATTTACCAATTAAATGCCATTCTGCAAGTTCATGAATGCCTTCCTGTATTACTCACTTTCGGATGAGATGTTAAACCAAGGCCCCATCTACTCTCAAGTGGACGTAAAACATCCCAAGCTATGATTTCGAAGAGCAGAGGAGTTATCCCCGGTGTCCTAGAGCCAATATTTATCCCTCAATCAACATAACAAAAAAACAGGTTATCCGGTCATTATCACATTGCTGTTTGTGGGAGCTTGCTGTGCACAAATTGGCTGCTGCATTTCCCACATTACAACAGTGACTACACTCCAAAAAATTACTTCATTGACTGTAAAGTGCTTTGAGATGTCCGGTGGTCGTGAAAGACGCTAAATAAATGCAAGTCTTTCTTTCTTACTGTGTCTGGATAACAGTACAAGATCTGCCTTGTACTCGTGAGAAACTGTGCCCCCGAGACCCGTGCCTGTTTGAAATTATGTTCCAACATTACCTTTTCCACACCGCTTGCTATTTCATTCGTGCCATGAGGTTACTTCAGTTGTCTCCTTTCAAGCCTGAAAAGCTCAAATCTCTCCAGTCTTTCCTTCTATCTCAGCCAAAAATTACACAAATAATAATTAGCAAGTATCAACATTTGTTGTATTCATTTAGGAATGGTGTTTTTGTTCGAGTGGGAGTTGAGGGCACAAAAGCTGACTAGGTTAAAAATGATTAAGCCCAATTATTAGTTGAATTGCGTTTGTGTTAAATTTTATCTTGCCAAATCTCAAGCGCCTGACTGACTTCTTCTTGGGCGGTCCCTCGAAGCGAGGATGACTTGCTTCCACGCCAAAAAGGGATGAGTTCACAGGTGTTTCAATGAAGGACCTAATATTCCAGATCCCGAACTACATCCTGAAAGGTGGAAGATGCCTGTGCGTGGATTTTTTTAACGTGGGGTGACCGTTGCACACCAGCCACCACACGGGCTTGACAGAGCGAGGTCTTGGCCCAGTGGCAAGGGTTAACCAGGACGACTGGAGACCTGCTCTGCTCACGGGCCTAGTGCGCACACATATCGCAGTGTGGGCTGGGCCTGTGCTGCCCCTGGCCACCGCTCCTTTTAAGGCGCTGACCTGCCGCAGGTGATCCCTCGCAGGTCGGGGCCGCAATGCTGCTCCCAGACTGACCTCTACTCTAGCGAGAGACTCCATAGTGAGTGCCAACAGGCTATTCAGCAGCAACAGCGGGGGCCAGAGTGGAGTGTAGGGTAGTGGAGTGGGGTACGGGGCAGCGGAATGGGGTACAGAACGAATAGAGGCACAGTCATAAAATGGTGGATAGGACGAGTTAGGAACGGTAGCATAGTGGTTATGTTACTAGACTAGAAACCCTGAAGCCTGGACTAATGATCCGTAGACATAAGTTCAAATCCCACCATGGCAGCTGAATTTAAATTCAGTTAATTAAATAAATCTGGAATAAAAAGCTGGTGTCAATAATGATCCAGGAACGGTGCAGTGGCTCTAGGCCTTTTGGCTAAGAGCATTGGCGCAGAGTGATCCTTGATGTGTGCAAGGTGACCTCTGGCGTTTGTGATTTGACAAAGAATTGGAAAGATTGGCAACGAATAAAAAAAAAAATAATGAAACTACCAGATTGTCATAAAAACTCATCTGGTTCACTAATGCCCATTTAGGGAAGGAAATCTGCCGCCCTTAGCCGGTCTGGCCAATATGTGACTCCAGACCCACAGCAATGTCTTCACCCTCTTAAAAGGCCTAACTAGCCAGCGACGCCCACAGCCCGCAAACGACAATTTAAAAACACATGGGGAGGAGGGAGGGGGTAGAGAAGCTTAGCCAACTCACGCACTCTCACACTCAAAGCCTTTGGCTGCTAATGATGCCGTCAGCACTCATCATTTACCGAAAGAGAAACAAGTGAATTGGCGACAAAGTAGGACCTTCGGGAGCCAGGGTTTCTTGCAACATTTGCATTAGAGGGTCCCAAGAGGGAGAACTCCTCGTTAAGTGAAAGTAATAACCTTCACCCGCACAACACGCTCTGACTCCTTACTGGGATACTGTTCTATGGGAGTGGATCACCTTCTGAAACTGAACCCAAGTTCCCATTCTTCGTGCATGAGCAGAGACAGTGAATACCGGTTGGTTATTCCCCAAAGGAGAGTGTCATGGCAGACACTAGTCCCGTCCTCAACTACCTAACAAGCACTGAGTCAGCAGGCCCATGGAGCCCGTATCCCAGCTGGGGCCAGTGCCCATAGAACCCGTATCCAAGCTGGGGTCAGTGCCCATGGAACCCGTATCCCAGCTGGGGTCAGTGCCCGTATCCCAGCTGGGCTCAGTGCCCGTATCCCAGCTGGGGTCAGTGCCCATGGAACCGTATCCCAGCTGGGGTCAGTGCCCATGGAACCGTATCCCAGCTGGGGTCAGTGTCCATGGAACCCGTATCCCAGCTCGGGTCAGTGCCCATGGAACCCGTATCCCAGCTGGGGTCAGTGCCCATGGAACCGTATCCCAGCTGGGGTCAGTGCCCATGGAACCGTATCCCAGCTGGGGTCAGTGCCCATGGAACCGTATCCCAGCTGGGGTCAGTGCCCATGGAACCGTATCCCAGCTCGGGTCAGTGCCCATGGAACCGTATCCCAGCTGGGGTCAGTGCCCATGGAACCGTATCCCAGCTCGGGTCAGTGCCCATGGAACCCGTACCCCAGCTGGGGTCAGTGCCCGTATCTCAGCTCGGGTCAGTGCCCATGGAACCCGTACCCCAGCTGGGGTCAGTGCCCATGGAACCGTATCCCAGCTGGGGTCAGTGCCCAAAAAACCCATATCCCAGTTGGGGTCAGTGCCCATGGAACCGTATCCCAGCTCGGGTCAGTGTCCATAGAACCGTATCCCAGCTCGGGTCAGTGTCCATAGAACTCGTATCCCAGCTGGGGTCAGTGTCCATGGAACTGTATCCCAGCTGGAGTCAGTGTCCATGGAACTGTATCCCAGCTGGGGTCAGTGCCCATGGAACCGTATCCCAGCTGTGGTCAGTGCCCATGGAACCGTATCCCAGCTCGGGTCAGTGTCCATAGAACCCGTATCCCAGCTCGGGTCAGTGCCCATGGAACCGTATCCCAGCTGGGGTCAGTGCCCATGGAACCGTATCCCAGCTCGGGTCAGTGCCCATGGAACCGTATCCCAGCTGGGGTCAGTGCCCATGGAACCGTATCCCAGCTCGGGTCAGTGCCCATGGAACCGTATCCCAGCTGGGGTCAGTGCCCATGGAACCGTATCCCAGCTCGGGTCAGTGCCCATGGAACCGTATCCCAGCTGGGGTCAGTGCCCATGGAACCGTATCCCAGCTCGGGTCAGTGCCCATGGAACCGTATCCCAGCTGGGGTCAGTGCCCATGGAACCGTATCCCAGCTGGGGTCAGCCCCTGCAGTCAGCATCTTTAGAAGAAAGTCCCTCCGAGCTCCCACCACCAGACCAGTAAAACAAGGGCAGGCGACAGTGAGTCTGGGTTCACATTTATTGAAGCCGGTATGTGGAGACACACATTTTTGTCTTTGTCAGCACTAGAGAAAAAGCAAGATTCCACATGACTGTATCAGGTTAAAGCCATACACGTGAACTAAATCAGATCTCCGCTCAATGTTACAATTTCAGTCCAACACGCAGTACAAAAAAGTTTAACCTAATATGGCAAATGGAGAACCTTATTATTTATATATATATATATCTCCCCTATCTCTCCCCCTCAATTAAATATCCCCTTCATTCAAAGGCGGACATTAGCACTCATTTTCATTGAACAGTTGTTTCTAAAATGCCAATTTGTTGTTTTCTGCCCATAAAATATTTCAAGTGCAAACTTTAAATGAAGCAGCATAAATGTATCCTTGCAGTTCTGATCGGAATATGTCAAACAAGATCAAGCCAGATCATTCGGACCACAGCATCTTTTGGTTAGAATTGTAACTCTGATGAACGTAAAGAGGGAGAGAGAAATAAAAAGGAGGCACAGACTGAAGCAGGGAAGGAGGGAGGGAGGAAAGAGAAACTGGTCAAAACACACTGACTGAGAGACACAAATACGGGCAATGAGCAGGAAAGGAAGGAATTGCAGGGGGAGAAAAGTAGAAAGAAAGAGACAGAGGATGAAAGTAGAAGACATGGAGAAAACAGATAATCCAGACGGAAAAAGCTGGGTGAGTGGGGGAAAGAGACAAAAATGCCGACAGTAGAGAGAAATGAAAGGGGAAGGTGGGGGGGAGAGACACATGCACTATGGAAGAAACACAAAAGGGAGGGAGTGAATTAGGAAGAGACAAAGACAGAAAAATGTCCACTAAGCATTAATTGAATTTCTCAAGGTTAGTGTAACAATTATTCAGTATCCCACTATACAAGTTATACGGATTAACCTTTTGTTGTTATCCTCCAAGCAGTTGCGTGTTTGGTTCCAGCAGTTTACATCTATAAAAAAAAAACTTAAATAAAACAGTGGACCAACTGTGCAGTTTCTCCAAAGCAACGTCAACTTTGGTTACAGATTTCGGGCAAATTCTCCAGACAATCCCGGAAATATTTCCCTCTCTCCTTCCTCGGTGCAAGAACCCGGGAACAATCGACTTCCAATAGGAGTGGGCCATTCCCGGACAGACATATTACACATAAGAGCTTCAAAAAATAAAAATAAACATAAAAGTTATACAAACAGCCTTGCTATTGGAAAGTACACGGAAGAAGCTAATTATGCCCAGCTTTCAGTGGTAAATATATTACTGCTTTTTAATAATATATATGCAATGTTATAGGGAAAATGCCGATTATCCAGACCTCCCATTTCAGCACTGGTTAGTACAGTTCGTGCAAGAAAATGTCGAAATCCGCACAATCCCAATCCGTGGTTATCCCCTGGAGAACGCAATGCAATAAGGTATTTTACATCGAGTAGTGTTAACAATCAGAGAGAATGAATGTGCCATTTCATTAACTGCAGATAGACAATGGAATGCTTCCCTCGGATATATCTTTTCATGGGAGGAGTGGGCGGGAAGAAAAAAAAAAAAAAACTACTTTTTCATTTTCGTCCGTTCTTGTTTCAAGGGCGGCCTAACTCGCTACGGTTCAAGGAAGGCAGGAGCTATCAGAAAAATTAACAAAAAAAAGTCCCATTTGCTGGATAAAATAACTTTTAAATTAAGTTTAAAATAAAATAGAACTCCATGAAGCGACGGGCCGCTTGTGCTATAGTGCATGTTCGAGTTGAGCGCTCACTGTGACACCCGCATGGTGGTGTGACAGGCACTTGTATCCCGCAGGGTCCTTCCTCCCCTCCCTGTGTCCTCAACATCAAATCATTCAAGCTGCCCTCCAAATATCCTAAAAGTGTTTAAAATTCAAAGACACATTTTGGTCTTCGATTAATTCATGATTTTAAGAGTCGTTTTCTCCACCCACCCTCACGAGTCCTGATTCGTTCAAACAGTTCCTTAAAAAAAAGTTCCACTTTGCTCTGTGCTTCTATACTTCGGTTAATTAAATAACAGTCATGAACTCAGATTCCCTCCTCCTCCCTCCCTCCATCCCCCTCCTCCCCCCAATTCACCTCCTCCTTCCTCCTTCCTCCACCCTGCCCCCCGCCCCCCCTCCTCCTCCTCCTCCTCCCCACCCCCCCCAATTCACCTCCTCCTCCTTCCTCCACTCTGCCCCCCTACTTCCAGCCCTTACTCCTCCCCACCCGCTCCCTTGTCCCAAACCCCCCCCCCCCTCCTTCCATCGCGCCCTGCACTGTTACCGGTTCCACCTCCTGCACCAGCTTGGTCCTGCCATCCATCCAGTACCCGACTGCAGATTACTAACTGACCCCAACACAGTCTGGCTGCCACACTGGCACTGCTCACCGGCTCCTCAACAAGCAGTCAATGGATAAAAGGGAATAAAGAGTGCAACTATCACTATTAATCTCAGTCACCGATTTTGTACCACCCACCCGCCCTGGCAACCCCCAGAAACTGATTCCCCACCTCATACGTCAGTAACACACCTCTTTGCCAGTGTACTGAGCGAGTCTTTCTCCTCCCCACCCTTAACCTTTCCAATAAAACGCTTTGTTTTTTTGTGATGAAGGTGTTGTCAGACACAGGGATCTATTTACATTTCCGGAATGCACACGCTTATCCTGCGACAAGTGATTTTAAAATTTAGTTAATGCCTTCATGCCCCCCAAACAAAAACAGATAGCGGCTGCCGCACTAGACAACTGCTGGCCCTCTCGATCGATACAATTGTCTGATTTGGTCTTTTATTTTTAAATATTATATTATACACGTGTGTCTGCAGCTTTTAGGCTTCGTTTTCTGTGGGAGAAGAGTTTGTTGCGACGACGGAATCCGGCTTTCGAGACATCCTGTCCAGCTCTGCTTGAACGTCCGTTAAAACCGGCTTCTGTCCTGGAAATAACATGAGAGAGGCGCACAATTAAAAGAAAATACCAAGTGAGACAGCCAATCAAACACGGTGTGTAAATCCGGTCATCTACGTGCCTGAAAGATTTTTTCAGTTCTTTCTCCCAGTCTGTGGCATAGAATCACAGCACAGGAGGCGGCCATTCAGCCCATCATGCCCGTGCTGGCTCTTCGAAAGAACTACCCAATTAGTCCCACTGCCCCACAGCCCTGAACATTTACTTTTCTTTGCCTCTTCCAAAGCCCTCTCGATTCAGGAACGGTTCCTTTAGATTGGAAAATTGCGCGTGTCACCCTGCTATAAGAATGGCGACGAGGAGGAGGAAACCGGGGAATTATAGACCGGTTAGCCTAACATCTGTTGTGGGGAAATTGTTAGTCTATAATTAAGGATAGGGTGACTGAACACCTCAAAGATCTTCAGTTGATCAGAGAGAGCCAGCATGGATTTGTGAAAGGTTAGGTCAAGCCCGACAAACTTGATTACATTTTTTGAGCAGGTGACTAAAGTAGTGGACAGGAGAATGTCATGGATGTTACTTATATGGACTTCCAGAAGGCATTTAATAAAGTTCCACATAAGAGACTGTTATCTAAGGTAGAAGCCCATGGAACTGAGGGGAAATTATTGACCTGGTTAGGAAATTGGCTGAGTGGCAGGAGACAGAGAATAGGATAATGAGCAGGTACTCAAATTGGCAGGATGTGACAAGTGATGTCCCACAGGAATCTGTGTTGGGACCTCAACTATTTACAGTTATTATTAACGACTTAGATGATGGCATAGGAAGTCATATAATCCAAATTTGCCGATGACACAAAGATATGTGGCATTGTAAATGTACAGCGGAATATTGATAGATTACATTATTAGGCAAAGCTGTGGCAAATAGATCTCAAATGTAGGCAAATGTGAGGTCATCCACTTTGGACCTAAACAGATAGAACAGGGAGCTTTCTAAATGGCGAAAAGCTAAACCCAGTAGTGGCCCAAAGCAACTGGGGGTTCAGGTACATCGATCATTAAAATGTCATGAACAGGTACAGAAAATAGTCACAAAGGCTAATGGGATGCTGGTCTTTATATCTAGAGGACTAGAATACAAGGGGGTAGAAGTTATGCTGCAGCTGTACAAAGCCCTGGTTAGACCCCACCTGGAGCAGTTCTGGGCACCACTCCTTAGGGAGGATATATTGGCCTTGGAGGGTGCAGCGTGGGTTTAGCAGAATGTTACCCGCACTCCAAGGGTTAAGTTACGAGGAGAGATTACACAAACTGGGGTTGTATTCCCTAGAATTTAGAAGGTTAAGGGGTGATCTGATCAAAGTTTTCAGGATATTCAGGGGAACAGATAGGGTAGATAGAGAGACACTGTTCCTGCTGGTTGGAGAGTCTGGGACTAGGGGCAGAGTCTAAAAATTAAAGCTAGACCTTTCAGGAGTGAAATTAGGAAACACTTCTACACACACAGAGTGGGAGAGGTTTGGAACACTCTTCCGCAAATAGCAATTGTTGCTGGGTCAATTGTTAATTTTAAATCGGAGATTGATGAGAGCGAGAGAGCACGGGAGGAGACTGAGGCACATGGCAAGGGGTTGATCCTTCAATAAGCATCGGTTTGATTTAGTTAGCACTCAGCATTGGAATCACAAGCTCCACTTGGAACCCGAGCTCACGATCCTGACCGACACTCTGGTGCGGCATTATCGGAGCTCTGTGCGTCCGCGAGACTGTAGAAGGTCTGTCTGTAAAAGATCAAACAGTATTACTGAAAGAGCGGGAGTTCCTCGGACAGCTTGGCCAACATTCTCAACCAATGCCACCAAAATGGCCGCCACATTAACCTAAAACCAACAATAGTGGAGGTCAAGGTACAAGACTAAAAAGGTCAAAGGTTTAGAACAGAGGGCAGGAGAAGCTTTTCCAAAGGCTGCGGAATTCACTTCATAATAACATAAGAATTAGGAACAGGAGTAGGCCATCTAGCCCCCTTCAATAAGATCATGGCTGATCTGGCCGTGGACTCAGCTCCACTTACCCGCCCGCTCCCCATAACCCTTAATTCCTTTATTGGTTAAAAATCTATCTATCTGTGATTTGAGTACATTCAATGAGCTAGCCTCAACTGCTTCCTTGGGCTGAGAATTCCACAGATTCTGGGGGAAGAAATTCCTTCTCAACTCGGTTTTAAATTGGCTCCCCTGTATTTTGAGGCTGTGCCCCCTAGTTCTAGTCTCCCCGACCAGTGGAAACAACCTCTCCGTCTCTATCTTGTCTATCCCTTTCATTATTTTAAATGTTTCTATAAGATCACCCCTCATCCTTCTGAACTCCAACGAGTAAAGACCCAGTCTACTCAATCTATCATCATAAGGTAACCCCCTCATCTCCGGAATCGGCCTAGTGAATCGTCCCTGTACCCCCTCCAAAGCTAGTATATCCTTCCTTAAGTAAGGTGACCAAAACTGCACGCAGTACTCCAGGTGCGGCCTTACCAATACCCTATACAGTTGCAGGAGGACCTCCCTGCTTTTGTACTCCATCCCTCTCGCAATGAAGGCCAACATTCCATTTGCCTTCCTGATTACCTGCTGCACCTGAAAACTAACTTTTTGGGATTCATGCACAAGGACCCCCAGGTCCCTCTGCACCGCAGCATGTTGTAATTTCTCCCCATTCAAATAATATTCCCTTTTACTATTTTTTTTCCAAGGTGGATGACCTTACACTTTCCGACATTGTATTCCATCTGCCAAACCTTAGCCCATTCGCTTAACCTATCCAAATCTCTTTGCAGCCTCTCTGTGTCCTCTACACAACCCGCTTTCCCACTAATCTTTGTGTCATCTGCAAATTTTGTTACACTACACTCTGTCCCCTCTTCCAGGTCATCTATATATATTGTAAACAGAACAGTTGTGGTCCCAGCACCGATCCCTGTGGCACACCACTAACCACCGATTTCCAACCCGAAAAGGACCCATTTATCCCAACTCTCTGCTTTCTGTTAGCCAGCCAATTCTCTATCCATGCTAATACATTTCCTCTGACTCCGCGTACCTCTATCTTCTGCAGTAACCTTTTGTGTGGCACCTTATCGAATGACTTTTGGAAATCTAAATACACCACATCCATCGGTACACCTCTATCCACCATGCTCGTTATATCCTCAAAGAATTCCAGTAAATTAGTTAAACATGATTTCCCCTTCATGAATCCATGCTGCGTCTGCTTGATTGCACTATTCCTATCTAGATGTCCCGCTATTTCTTCCTTAATGATAGTTTCCAGCATTTTCCCCCACTACAGATGTTAAACTAACTGGCCTATAGTTACCTGCCTTTTGTCTGCCCCCTTTTTTTAAACAGAAGCGTTACATTAGCTGCTTTCCAATCCGCTGGTACCTCCCCAGAGTCCAGAGAATTTTGGCAGATTATAACGAATGCATCTGCTATAACTTCCGCCATCTCTTTTAATACCCTGGGATGCATTTCATCAGGACCAGGGGACTTGTCTACCTTGAGTCCCATTAGCCTGTCCAGCACTACTCCCCTAGTAATAGTCTCAAGGTCCTCCCTTCCCACATTCCCGTGACCAGCAATTCTTGGCATGGTTTTTGTGTCTTCCACTGTGAAGACCGAAGCAAAATAATTGTTTAAGGTCTCAGCCATTTTCACATTTCCCATTATTAAATCCCCCTTCTCATCTTCTAAGGGACCAACATTTACTTTAGTCACTCTTTTCAGTTTTATATATCTGTAAAAGCTTTTACTATCTGTTTTTATGTTTTGCGCAAGTTTACCTTCGTAATCTATCTTTCCTTTCTTTACTGCTTTTTTAGTCATTCTTTGCTGTCGTTTAAAATTTTCCCAATCTTCTACTAACCTTGGCCAACTTATACGCATTGGTCTTTGATTTAATACTCTCCTTTATTTCCTTGGTTATCCACGGCTGGTTATCCCTTCTCTTACCACCCTTCTTTTTCACTGGAATATATTTTTGTTGCGCACTATGAAAGAGCTCCTTAAAAGTCCTCCACTGTTCCTCAATTGTGCCACCGTTTAGTCTGTGTTTCCAGTCTACTTTAGCCAACTCTGCCCTCATCCCACTGTAGTCCCCTTTGTTTAAGCATAGTACACTCGTTTCTGACACAACTTCCTCACACTTAATCTGTATTACAAATTCAACCATACTGTGATCACTCATTCCGAGAGGATCTTTTACTAGGGGATCGTTTATTTTTCCTGTCTCATTACACAGGACCAGATCCAAGGATAGCTTGCTCCCTTGTAGGTTCTGTAACATACTGTTTTAAGAAACAATCCCGTATGCATTCTATGAATTCCTCCTCCAGGCTACCCCGTGCGATTTGAGTTGACCAATCGATATGTTGGTTAAAATCCCCCATGACTACTGCCGTTCCTTTTTCACATGCCTCCATTATTCCCTTGATTATTGCCCGCCCCACCGTGAAGTTATTATTTGGGGGCGTATAAACTACGCCCACCAGTGACTTTTCCCCAGACTATCTTTAATCTCCACCCACAATGATTCAACATTTTGTTCATTAGAGCCAATATCGTCTCTCACAACTGCCTTGATATCATTCTTTATTAACAGAGCTACCCCACCTCCTTTCCCTTCTTGTCTATCTTTCCGAATCGTCAGATACCCTTGTATGTTTAATTCCCAGTCTTGGCCACCCTGCAACCACGTTTCTGTAATGGCCACCAAATCATACCCATTTGTAATGATTTGTGCTGTCAACTCATTTATTTCATTTCGAATGCTGCGTGTGTTTTGGTAGAGTGTTTTAATCCTAGTTTTTAAACCATGATTTCTAGTTTTGACCCCTCCTGCAGCCTCTTTATATTCAGTGGCCCTTTTTGTTTTTTTGCCTTGGGTTTCTCTGCCCTCCACTTTCACTCATCTCCTTTCTGTCTTTTGCTTTTGCTTCCTTTTTGTTTCCTGGGTGAGAAGCTGACGCAGAAATGATGTCAACATTCAAGTATGATTGGAGAGTAGGGGGGGTTGAAGGGATATGGGAACATGGGCGGGTAAATGTGATTGGGACTATTTGCTTGCATTGAGGGTAAAGATCCACAGGGACTGGTTGGTCTGAATGGCCCGTTGCGACACTAACTTCTATTTCTAAGCAAGTCACTGTGCTTCGAAGTCATCGGTGTGAGCGAAGAACTTCTAAAACGTTAAATAAAAAGCAAAACTTTGCATTTAAACAAAAAGAACTGAGTAGCCTGTTCCCACTCAATAATGAAAGTCAGCACTCCGAAATCTTGAGTGAAATCAAAAATAGCATCAAGGATTCACAACCTACATGCTGAACGGTTCATTTAAGGATGAGGCAGCGAAGCAGGGTAGGGGAGTAAGTGGCTTAAAAGCCATGGAATACATTGAATGCACAGTGGAAGTTCAAGGGCAAAACTGGGCACCAACACACAATTCACCCCGCCCACAAAACTGGAAGAGGTCAGAGAGAGTATCCTATTCCCCAAGCTACTCTTGCCCACTACCCAGCAACCAGCTCCAAGAGTCCTTCACAAAGCCCATAAGAACAGACCGACTCTCCACAGCCAGTGGGTAGCACTCTCATCTGAATCAGGATCTTGAGCACAAAAATCTCGGCCGACACTCCAGTGCAGTGCTGAGGGAGCCCTGCACTGTCGGAGGTGCCGTCTTTTGGATGAGATATTAAACCGAGGTCCTCAGGTGGATGTAAAAGATCCTATAGCACTATTTCAAAGAAGAGCAGGAGAGTTATCCCCAGTGTCTTGGGGCCAATATTTATCCCTCAATCAACATCACAAACAGATTATCTGGTCATTATCACATTGCTGTGCGTGGGAGCTTGCTGTGCGCGAATTGGCTGCTGCGTTTCTCACATTACAACAGTGACTACACTCCAAAATGGACTTCATTGGCTGTAAAACGATTTGGGACGTCCAGCGGTCATGAAAGGGGCTATATAAATTCAAGTCTTTCTTTTCCCCTCAGTTACAGCTTGAGCATGGATCAGAGAAAATAAAACTTTATCATGGCAAGAAAAAAAATCAAGAATGAGAAAACTAACATTGGGACCCAACAAGTTTCATCGCTCCAGATTCTAACTCTCCCAGCCGAGCAGCCAGCTGTGTTTTAAATACCCTCACTGCCTGGCAGATTATTCTATTCTTTAACTCTTCCGGTATCTGTTCAAAATGAATGGGAATCCTCGCATTACACAGCATGCACATGGACATTAGTTACCAACATGGTCAACTCTGCCCAATGGGCAACAGGCAGCTCAACTTCACTAAGAAATGGGGCAAAGGAGAAAGAGAGGATAGTAAGTAGGGCAAAAGGAAGAGAAAAATCGAGGCGGGGGATGGTAAGAAGTGAGACAAAAGGTGGAAGTAGGAGAAAGGAGCAAGTGAAAAGTGAGGCAGACATGGAGTTGGAGAAAAGAGACGAGATATGGGACACGGGGGCGAGAAGGTTTCATGCCGAACTTCAAAAAAAATGGTTAGAATTGTCAAACAATATAATTTGTACACCCAAACACCAATAAGGAAGATTTACTCGTACATGAAACACAAAGTTAGCATGCAGGTACAGCAAGTGATCAGGAAGGCAAATGGAATGTTGGCCTTTATTGCAAGGGGGATAGAGTATAAAAGCAGAGAAGTCCTGCTACAACTGTACAGGGTATTGGTGAGGCCACACCTGGAGTACTGTGTACAGTTTTGGTCTCCGTATTTAAGGAGGGATATACTTGCATTGGAGGCTGTTCAGAGAAGGTTCACTAGGTAGATTCCATGAGGAAAGGTTGAACAGATTGGGCCTGTACTCATTAGAGTTTAGAAGAATGAGAGGTGATCTTATTGAAACATAAGATTCTGAGGGGGCTTGACAGGGTAGATGCAGAGAGGATGTTTACCCTCGTGGGGGAATCTAGAACTAGGGGCATAGTTTCAGAATAAGGGACCGCCCATTTAAAACTGAGATGAGGAGGAATTTCTTCTCTCGGAGGGTCGTAAATCTGTGGAATTCTCTCCCCAGAGAGCTGTAGAGGCTGGGTCATTGAATATATTCACTGGCACACAGAGACTCAATTGCAGTATGAACATGGAGCTGAAGAGGCAAACTGACTAATTTCTTGCAGGCAGCAAAGAAAAAGATTTGAATTTATATTGTGGCTTTCACAACCTTAGGATGTCCCAAAATGCTTCGCGGGCAACAAAATGCTTTTGAAATGTAGTCACTGCTGTAATGTTGGGAAACACAGCAGCTAAGCAAGATCCCATTAACAGCAATGTGATAGTGACTAAATAATCCGTTTTTCTTTAGTAATGTTGGTCGAAGGATAGATATGGACCAGGACACCGGGAAGAACTTCCCTGCTCTTCTTCAGAATAGTGCTGAGGGCAGATACAAGGTTTCAGTTTTCACATCTCATCCCAAAGACGGCACCTCCGACAGTGCAGCGCTCCCTCAGTACTGCCCCTCCGACAGTGCGGCGCTCCCTCAGTACTGCCCCTCCGACCAGTGCGGCGCTCCCTCAGTACTGACCCTCCAGCAGTGCAGCGCTCCCTCAGTACTGCCCCTCCGACAGTGCAGCGCTCCCTCAGTACTGCCCCTCCGACAGTGCAGCGTTGCCTCAGTACTGCCCCTCCGACAGTGCAGCGCTCCCTCAGTACTGCCCCTCCGACAGTGCAGCGTTGCCTCAGTACTGCCCCTCCGACAGTGCAGCGCTCCCTCAGTACTGACCCTCCGACGTGCAGCGTTGCCTCAGTACTGACCCTCCAGCAGTGCGGCGCTCCCTCAGTACTGACCCTCCGACAGTGCAGCGTTGCCCCAGTACTGCCCCTCCGACAGTGCAGCGCTCCCTCAGTACTGCCCCTCCGACAGTGCAGCGCTCCCTCAGTACTGCCCCTCCGACAGTGCAGCGTTGCCCCAGTACTGCCCCTCCGACAGTACAGCGCTCCCTCAGTACTGCCCCTCCGACAGTGCAGCGCTCCCTCAGTACTGACCCTCCGACGTGCAGCGTTGCCTCAGTATTGACCCTCCAGCAGTGCGGCGCTCCCTCAGTACTGCCCCTCCGACAGTGCAGCGCTCCCTCAGTACTGCCCCTCCGACAGTGCAGCGCTCCCTCAGTACTGCCCCTCCGACAGTGCAGCGTCCCTCAGTACTGCCCCTCCGACAGTGCAGCGCTCCCTCAGTACTGCCCCTCCGACAGCGCAGCGCTCCCTCAGTACTGCCCCTCTGAAAGTGCAGCGCTCTCCCAATATTGCGCTGGAATGTCGGCCTAGATTTCTGTCCTCGGAAGGGACTGCGTGCTGTAATGCTATACCATGCAGGAGAGGATAACAGGTCAGATTCCCAGTTTCTGCCGAGTGAGTCTAATATGACCTTACTGTACAATATAAATGCACACGAGGCCCATACTTGAGAGAAGATCACTGTGACCAGTTACCTTAATTACCAAGACCTCAAGAGACAGACAGTGGGTGGAGCTTCCCCTTTTATATCAGAAAGTCCAGGTTAGGAGTGTCTCCCACAAGTTCGCCCCCTGTGGTCAATGTTCTCAAGGTATACAACTTAGGTCAGCTTATACATGGGTTACAATAACAGTTGAATACATGACAGAGTCCATCTGTGCTTTGTCCAAGGCCGTGAAAGTTGCTAAATAAATGCAACACTTTCTTTTCTTTACTTAGACAGCTACCAGGGGAGTTTCTTAAATCTGATGTGAGAACGACTCGACAGGTAGGGGTTATAAAGCATCGGGATACTGCCTCACGACCACGCGAGGTTGGTTGCCGAGTGAATGTCTTGGTACTTTTCAAACAGCTTGAAGATCTAGTTTCTCTGCTTCAAAGAATTTCAGGCATTTCCAACCGACTCCAATGGGAATTGTCTGGCTGGTTGTAGCCGGATTAGATCTTGGGAACTCTCAGTACACAATTTTCTGATGATTGAATTATCTCCGATTTTTTCCATCAACAAAAAAAAAATACACAAATTTTGCAAACAACATATGCCCAAAGCCCTCTGGCATTGTTACAGCTGAACCGCGTGCCAACAAACTCGAGCTGCCTGGTTCGGCTGAAGCGGAGTTAGAACGCAAACCCAGTCAGGGTTAGTCAGTAACTAACGGTAAGTAACTAACAGACAGTAACTAACGGTAAGTACTAACAAACAGTAACTAACGGTAAGTAACTAAACAAACAGTAAGTAGCGAGTACGACAGCAGTAGCTTTGCACAGGATACAGGAGCAGGGTGATTCCTGTCTTTAGTGGGAAGAGGGATGCAGAAAGGCTTCAACCACTAAATCTTATTTCACTGGGGCAAAAAAACAATAGGGTGGGGAGGGGGAGGAGGACATTATCTAGGTCTGTACGTAGATTGATTCTTGAGATGAAGGGATTGTTTTATGAAGGTTGATCCTATACTCATTGGAGTTTTGAAGAATGAGAGATGATCTTATTGAAACGTATAAGATTCTGAGGGGGCTTGACAGGTTAGATGCAGAGAGGATGTTTCCCCTCGTGGGGGAATCTAGAACTAGGAGGCACAGTTTCAGAATAAGCGGTCTACCATTTAAAACTGGGATGAGGAGGAATTTCTTCTCAGAGGATCGTGAATCTATGGAATTCTCTATCCCAGAGAACTGTGGAGGCTGGGTCATTGAATATATTTAAAACAAAGATAGACAGATTTTTGATCGATAAGGGAGTCAAGAGTTATGGGAAGCGGGCAAGGAAGTGGAGTTGAGGCCAAGATCAGATCGTATTGAATGGCGGAGCAGGCTCGAGGGGCCAAATGGCCGACTCCCTGCTCCTATTTCTTATGTTCTTATGTTAATGAGTGGTACAGATGTCGTGGCCACATACAAGCCATTTAACCTTTGACAAAAAAAACTGGACTGAAGGGCACGAGTATTAAAAACTTTGAGCAAAGTTTGATACTAGATTCAGAACTTCTTTCCCCTCCTCCTGACTGTACAGTGGAGATTTTCAGCTATCTCTTCCCAAGCGCCCCTTGGAATCTGCAGGTGTAAATCAGCAAGTCTCAGTCTACAATATGTCTGTTAGATCCCTTCCCCACCTCTCTCCCAAGTGTTGACTACCTGATACAGGTACAGTTCCATAGGCAGTGGTCAATCTCCAGCGCCTTACCCCAGTGGTCGCTATCCATGTGTTTCGATAGTAAACGCTAGGTGGTTGCTGGTGGGAGGACATTAACAGGCTATTACTCGCATGCTCGGCCAATATCCATACCTGCACATTACCAGCTGGAATTGCAGTGCGTGTAATCTGGAGCAGTGACCCCCCCTCCCTTCAATAATCATCATCAGAGGCAGTCCACGCCAAAAAGGGATGAGTTCACAGGTGTTTCAATGAAGGACCTAATATTCCAGGTCCCGAACTACATCCTGAAGGGTGGAAGATGCCTGTGTGTGGATTTTTAAAAAAATTGTCAGCCGTGGCTCAGTGGGTAATACACGCGCCTCTGGGTCAGAAGGTTGTGGATTCAAGTCCCACTCCAGGGACTGGAGCACAAAAAAAAGAGGCTGACACTCCAGTGCAGTACTGAGGGAGAGCCGCACTGTCGGAGGGGCAGTACTGAGGGAGCGTCGCACTGTCGGAGGGGCAGTACTGAGGGAGCGCCGCACGGTCGGAGGGGCAGTGCTGAGGGGCAGTACTGAGGGAGTGCCGCACTGTCGGAGCGGCAGCACTGATGGAGCGCCGCACGGTCGGAGGGGCAGTACTGAGGAAGCGCCGCACGGTCGGAGGGGCAGTACTGAGGGAGCACTGCACTGTCGGAGGGGCAGTACTGAGGGAGCGCCGCACAGTCAGAGGGGCAGTACTGAGGGAGCGCTGCACGGTCAGAGGGGCAGTACTGAGGGAGCGCCGCACTGTCGGAGGGGCAGTACTGAGGAAGCGCCGCACTGTCGGAGGGGCAGTACTGAGGGGCAGTGCTGAGGGAGCGCCGCACTGTCGGAGGAGCAGTGCTGAGGGAGTGCTGCACTGTCGGAGGGGCAGTACTGAGGGGCAGTGCTGAGGGAGCGCAGCACTGTCGGAAGGGCAGTACTGAGGGAGCGCCGCACTGTCGGAGGGGCAGTACTGAGGGAGCGCCGCACTGTCGGAGGGGCAGTGCTGAGGGAGTGCTGCACTGTCGGAGGGGCAGTACTGAGGGGCAGTGCTGAGGGAGCGCCGCACTGTCGGAGGGGCAGTGCTGAGGGAGTGCTGCACTGTCGGAGGTGCCGTCTTTCAGATGAGACGTTAAACCGAGGCTCTGTCTGCCCTCTAAGGTGGATGTAAAAGATCCCACGGCACTATTTCGAAGAAGAGCAGGGAAGTTATCCCCGGTGTCCTGGGGCCAATATTTATCCCTCAATCAACAGAACATAAAAAACCTCAGATTATCTAGTTATCACAGTGCTGTGTGTGGGAGCTTGCTGTGCACAAATTGGCTGCCATGTTTCCCACATTACAACAGTGACTGCACTCCAAAAGTACGTCATTGACTGTAAACCGCTCAGATGTCCGGTGGTCGTGAAAGGCGCTATAGAAATCCAAGTCTCTCTTTTTTAATTCTGCATGCACTCAGGAGCAGCAGCAGCCCCGGCCCCCCCCCCGGCCCCCGCGCCCCCCCCCGGCCCCCCCGCGCCACCCCCCACACGGATGATTATCCTTTCTTATAAAGCAGGGACACTGCAGCTACCAGTCACTGCCCTGGAGGTGACCAGTGAACTCAACACGGACTCAGGATCTTCTTGGTCTCCAAGACTCAGAGCTCAGCCCTCAATTCATTGCTCCAAAGTGTTCCCACGTTTGGAAGAACTGACGGATGCTTTCTGTGAGGGATGTGCACCAGGCTGCCTTACTGAAACCTCGGTGGCAACAATGCTATCGAATGTGTCCCCTCCAGCCCAGGGGGCGACGGGACAGGCGCAAAGGCTTACCTGACTTCTTGGCTGTGTTCTGTACTCCTCCGGCGCCAGGGCTCCCGGGAGAACCCGTCTTTTTACTCAATAAACTGTTAAAGAAGTTGGCCAGCACTCCTTCGTTTGCAGCAGCAGGAACTGAAATCAGAAAGGACACAAGAAAAGCAAATTATTTAAATGGGGAGAGACTACAAATTTCTGCGGTACAGAGGGATCTGGGGGTCCTTGTATGTGAAACATAAAAGTTAGTGTGCAGGTACAGCAAGTAATCAGGAAGGCAAATGGAATGTTGGCCTTTATTGCAAGGGGGATGGAGTAATAAAGCAGAGAAGTCCTGCTCCAACTGTGCAGGGTATTGGTGAGACCCACCTGGAGTACTGCGTGCAGTTTTGGTCTCCGTATTTAAGGAGGCAGTTCAGAGAAGGTTCACGAAGTTGATTCGGGGACTGAAGGGATTGTCTTATGAAAAAAAGGTTGAACAGGTTGGGCCTATACTCATTAGAGTTTAGAAGAATGAGGGGTGATCTTATTAAAACATACAAGATTCTGAGGGAGCTTGACAGGGTAGATGCAGGGAGGATATTTCCCCTCGTGGGGGAATCGAGAACTAGGGCTCGCCTATATAAAACAGAGATGAGGAATTTTTTCTCGGAGGTCGTGAATCTGTGGAATTCTCTGCCCCAGAGAGCTGTGGAGGCTGGGTCATTGAATATATTTAAGGTGGAGATGGACAGATTTTTGAATGATAAGGGGAGCAGGCAGGGAAGTGGAATGGAGGCCATGATCATATCAGCCATTATCTTATTGAATGGCAGAGCAGGCTCGGGCGGGCCGAATGGCCGACTCCTGCTCCTATATTTTATGTTCTTATGAACTCAGTCTCGACGCTTTCAACGGAACCTGGCCCTCACCCAGACCATAACCAGGGGCACCCTCCCAATTCTGCAACTGCGATACCCGTTTGAGGAGAAGCAGCGAGGATGTCAACATAACAGCACATACCTCAAACCTAGTGAAACGAAAGTACGCAGAGCCTGCATCACGAGACATGTACGATGAGGCAGGCCATTTGGCCCAACCTCGTACATTTACAGAATCATAGAATGGCTACAGCACAGAAGGAGCACTTCAGCTAGTCCCGCTCCCCCGCCCTTTCTCCTTAGCCCCGCAATTTTATTTATTATCCAACTCCCTTTTGAAAGCCACGGTTGAGTCTGCCTCCACCACCCTCTCAGGCAGTGCATTCCAGATCATAACCACTCGCTGCGCTAAAGTGTTTTGAGAGAGACGATACCTTCCCTTTCCATCACAATATCCAACACTTTGTTAAATGATTGGCAGGTCTGCGGTCACAAAGTCCATTGCCCGTTCTGACCACTCTTTGGGGAGGAGCGTCTCCACAGCGTGTCTTAAGGCATCAGCGGCAGCTCAGTGGGTAGCTCTCTCTCTCTCACCCAAGTCAGAAGATCGTGAGTTAAAGTCCCACTTCAGAGACTTGAGCACAGAAATCTAGGCGGATACTCCCAGTGCAGTGCTGAGGGAGTGCTGCACTGTCGGAGGGGCCGTCTTTCGGATGAGACGCCCAAGTAAATGGGGGAGGGGACCAAGTAAATGGGGTGGGGGGGGGGGGATAGGGGAGGGTCCCCTGTAAATGGGGATAGGGGAACCAGCCCACACTGCAATATTACTAGGGGGATCAAGGGGTATGGCGAGAAAGCAGGAATGGGGTACTGAAGTTGCATGTTCAGCCATGAACTCATTGAATGGCGGTGCAGGCTAGAAGGGCCGAATGGCCTACTCCACCTATTTTCTATGTTTCTTTGTGTGCGCACTAGGTCCGTGCAGCAGAGCAGGTCTCCAGTCGTCCTGGTTAACTCTTGCTACTGGATAAAGACCTAGCTCTGTCAAACCCGTGTGGTGGCTGATGTGCAACGGTCACCACACGTTAAAAAAAATCCACACACAGGCTCTCTATGAGGTGGATGTAGAAACATAGAAACATAGAAAATAGGTGCAGGAGTAGGCCATTCGGCCCTTCTAGCCTGCACCGCCATTCAATGAGTTCATGGCTGAACATTCAACTTCAGTACCCCATTCCTGCTTTCTCGCCATACCCCTTGATCCCCCGAGTAGTAAGGACTACATCTAACTCCTTTTTGAATATATTTAGTGAATTGGCCTCAACAACTTTCTGTGGTAGAGAATTCCACAGGTTCACCACTCTCTGGGTGAAGAAGTTCCTCCGCATCTCGGTCCTAAATGGCTTACCCCTTATCCTTAGACTGTGACCCCTGGTTCTGGACTTCCCCAACATTGGGAACATTCTTCCTGCATCTAACCTGTCTAACCCCGTCAGAATTTTATATGTTTCTATGAGGTCCCCTCTCATTCTTCTGAACTCCAGTGAATACAAGCCCAGTTGATCCAGTCTTTCTTGATAGGTCAGTCCCGCCATCCCATGGCACTATTTCGAAGAAGAGCAGGGGAGTTCTCCCCGGTGTCCTGGACCAATATTTATCCCTCAATCAACATCACTAAAACAGATTATCTGGTCATTATCACAGTGCTGTTTGTAGGAGTTTGCTGTGTGCAAATTGGCTGCTGTGGTTCCCATGTTGCAACGCTGACTACACTTCAAAAGTACTTCAGTGGCTGTGAAGCACTTTGAGAAGTCCAGTAGTCGTAAAAGGCGCTATATAAATGCAAGTCTTTCCTTTTCTTATCAGCGGCGGTCCCTCGAACGAGGATAACTTGCTTCCACGAGTTCACAGATGTTTCAATGACCTCCAATTGGAGGGGTGGAAGATGCCTGTGTGTGGATTTTTTTTAACGTGGGGTGACCGTTGCACATCAGCCACCACACGGGTTTGACAGAGCTAGGCCTTTATCCAGTAGCAAGAGTTAACCAGGACGACTGGAGACCTGCTCTGCTGCACGGACCTAGTGCGCACACAAAGAAACATAGAAAATAGGTGGAGTAGGCCATTCGGCCCTTCTAGCCTGCACCGCCATTCAATGAGTTCATGGCTGAACATGCAACTTCAGTACCCCATTCCTGCTTTCTCACCATACCCCTTGATCCCCCTAGTAATATTGCAGTGTGGGCTGGTTCCCCTATCCCCATTTACAGGGGACCCTCCCCTATCCCCCCCCCCACCCCATTTACTTGGTCCCCTCCCCCATTTACTTGGGCCCCTCCCCTATCCCCCCACCCCCATTTACTAGGGCCTCTCCCCTATCACCCCCCATTTACTGGTGCCCTTCCCCTATCCCCCATTAACTGGGGCCCCTCCCCTATCCCCCATTAACTGGGGCCCCTCCCCTATCCCCCATTTACTGGTGCCCCTCCCCTAACTCCCCCCCATTTACTGGTGCCCCTCCCCTAACTCCCCCCCATTTACTGGTGTCCCTCCCCATCCCCCATTTACTGGGGCCCCTCCCCTATCCCCCATTTACTGGGGCCCCTCCCCTATCCCCCATTTACTGGGGCCCCTCCCCTATCCCCCCCATTTACTGGGGCCCCTCCCCTATCCCCCCCATTTACTGGGGCCCCTCCCCTATCCCCCCCATTTACTGGGGCCCCTCCCCTATCCCCCCCCATTTACTGGGGCCCCTCCCCTATCCCCCCCATTTACTGGGGCCCCTCCCCTAACTCCCCCCCATTTACTGGTGCCCCTCCCCTAACTCCCCCCCATTTACTGGTGCCCCTCCCCTAACTCCCCCCCATTTACTGGGGCCCCTCCCCTATCCCCCATTTACTGGTGCCCCTCCCCTAACTCCCCCCCATTTACTGGTGCCCCTCCCCTAACTCCCCCCCATTTACTGGTGCCCCTCCCCTATCCCCCATTTACTGGGGCCCCTCCCCTATCCCCCCCATTTACTGAGGCCCCTTCCCTATCCCCCCCATTTACTGGGGCCCCTCCCCTATCCCCCATTTACTGGGGCCCCTCCCCTATCCCCCCTCATTTACTGGGGCCCCTCCCCTATCCCCCCTCATTTACTGGGGCCCCTCCCCTATCCCCCATTTACTGGGGCCCCTCCCCTATCCCCCATTTACTGGGGCCCCTGCCCTATTCCCCCCCCCCATTTACTGGGGCCCCTCCCCTATTCCCCCCCCATTTACTGGGGCCCCTCCCCTATCCCCCATTTACTGCTTGTACAGTGTCAACATAATAAAAACAGATGACTTGCTGTATCTGCACACTAACTTTGTGTAGACTACATCAAACGCACTGCCCTCATTGACCCTCCTGGTTACCTTCTCCAAAAAATTCAATCAAGTTAGTCAGACACGACCTTCCCTTAACAAATCCGTGCTGACTGTCCTTGATTAATCCGTGTCTTTCTAAATGAAAGGAATGCTGGTGGTGGTTTTGATACCAAATGGCTGTGTACACCTGGAGAGCAGAACTGCCACAGCTCCATGAAGCATGATCTTCACCATCAACCAGCCTGTGATCAGGTCTTTCCTGCTCAAGGGATTGTTCTTGGCATTGCTCCCTCTCAAAAGTAATAGAGGCTTTTCACTCGCCTTGTAAACTAACATGCAAGAAATGAGTCAGGGATTGTCGTTAAAAAAAAAATACAATTGCCGTTCGACAAAAAGCAGCCAGAGCTGGAACTCACTGTCTCCTTCGCTCAGTCACATAAATCCAGTTCAAAAAACAAACTTAAATGCATGAAGCAGCTGTCGTGTACACAGCTCTCCTTCACTATTCAGTTCCTGCCAGCAACTGGAAGGAACTACAATCAAACTGACCACAGAATGTCCCCGATTATCAGCCATCGATGGACCCGTTACAGAGCAACAAGCACAGAAACAGACCATTCGGCCCCACGGGTCTGTGCCGGGGTTTATGCTCCACACCAGCCTCCTCCCACACCTCCAACTTGCCCCATCAACATATCCCTCTATTCCTTTCTCCCTCGTGTTTATCTAGTCTCTCCTTAAATGCATCTCTGCTTAAATGCCTCAACCACTCCCTGTGGTAGCGAGTTCCACATTCTCGCCCCTCTCTGAAAGACTTGCATTTATATAGCGCCTTTCACGACCACCAGACGTCTCAAAGCAGGCAATGAAGTACTTTTGGAGTGTAGTCACTGATGTAATGTGGGAAACGGGTAACGAAGTTTCTCCTGAATTCCCTATTGGATTGATCAGTGACTACTAATATTGATGGCCCCTAGTTCTGGTCTCCCCCACAAGTGGAAACATCTTCTCTGTCTACCCTATCGAACCCCTTCAGAATTCTGAAGATCTCTATCAGGTCACCCTTCAGCTTTTGGTTTGCTAGAGAAAAGAGCTCCAGCCTGTTCTGTCTATTCTGATAATTATAACTTCTCCATTCTGGTATCATCCTTGTTATTTGATTTTTGCACCTTCTCTAGTGCCTCGATATCTTTTTTTGGTATTCGTAGGTGTTTGAAACCCAAACTTGGCATCATCCAATTACTACTTCTTGATTTATCTTACACATCATCTTCTACCTGCCAGCTACGTCTCAGAGTAGCACCGAGTCAGAAGGCTATGGTTTTGAGCCCCTTGCCAGAGATATTAGTTCAAACTCTATGCCAACCTTCAGGTGCCGTCTTTCAGATGAGACGTTAAACCGAGGCCCCATCTGCCCTGAGGGTGGATGTAAAAGATCCCTTGACACTCTTTTGAAGAAGGGTAGGTGGAGTTATCCCCGGTGACCTGGGACCGATATTTATCCTTCAGTCAACATCACTGCAACAGATCATCGGGTCATTATCATATTGCTGTATGTGCGTAAATTGGCTGCCGCATTTCCCACATTACAACAGTGACTACACTTCATTGGCTGTAGAGCAGTTTGGGACGTCCCGAAGTCGTGAATGGTGCTACAGAAATGCACATCTTTCTACCTCATCATCTACCTTACATTGCAGACCGTAGCACCCCGCTCTGGGCCTTGGCTCTTCACCCATGTTTTGTTTTTTATTCGTTCATGGGATGTGGGCATCGCTGGCAAGGCCGACATTTATTGCCCATCCCTAATTGCCCCTTGAGAAGGTGGTGGCGAGCCGCCTTCTTGAACCGTTGCAGTCCGTGTGGTGAAGGTGCTCCCACAGTGCTGTTAGGGAGGGAGTTCCAGGATTGTGACCCAGCGACGATGAAGGAACGGCCGATATATTTCCAAGTCGGGATGGTGTGTGACTGGGAGGGGAACGTGGAGGTGGTGGTGTTCCCATGCGCCTGCTGCCCTTGTCCTTCTAGGGGGTAGAGGTCGCGGGTTTGGGAGGTGCTGCCGAAGAAGCCTTGGCGAGTTGCTGCAGTTCATCTTGTAGATGGTGCACACTGCAGCCAGGGTGCGCCGGTGGTGGAGGGAGTGAGTGTTGAAGGTGGTGGATGGGGGGCCATCAAGCGGCTGCTTTGTCCTGGATGGTGTCGAGCTTCTCGAGTGTTGTTGGAGTTGCACTCATCCAGACAAGTGGAGAGTATTCCATCACACTCCTGACTTGTGCCTTGTAGATGGTGGAAAGGCTTTGGGGAGTCAGGAGATGAGATATTCGCAGCAGAATACCCAGCCTCCGACTTGCTCTTGTTGCCACAGCATTTATGTGGCTGGTCCAGTTAAGTTTCTGGTCAATGGTGACCCCCCAGGATGTTGATGCTGGGGGATTCAGCGATGGTAATGCCATTGAATGTCATGGGGAGGTGGTTAGACTCTCGCTTGTTGGAGATGGTCATTGCCTGGCACTTGTGTGGCGCGAATGTTACTTGCCATTTATCAGCCCAAGACTGAATGTTGTCCAGGTCTTGCTGCATGCGGGCACGGACTGCTCCATTATCTGAGGAGTTGTGAATGGAACTGAACACTGTGCAGTCATCAGCAAACATCCCCACTTCTGACCTTATGATGGAGGGAAGGTCATTGATGAAGCAGCTGAAGATGGTTGGACCTAGGACACTGCCCTGAGGAACTCCTGCAGCAATGTCCTGGGGCTGAGATGATTGACCTCCAACCACCACAACCATCTTCCTTTGTGCTGGGTATGAATCCAGCCAGAGCAGAGTTTTCCCTGATTCCCATTGACTCCAGTTTTACTCGGGCTCCTTGATGCCACACTCGGTCAAATGCTGCCTCCTCCATCCCCAAATTGTGGGCCAATGATGCCCCACTATCTAGGCTCAAAGATGTTTATGGTTACTTGGATGAGGTACCAAAGGCCAAGCAGCACCCATGGAACTGTACTCTAGTACCTTCAGAGGAGGAGCAAATAACTTTCATTTATATAGCGCCTTTAACATAGCAAAGCATCCCACGGCATTTCACGAGAGCGTGACCAGACAAACTCTGACACCGAGCCACATAAGGAGAGATTAGGTCAGTTGAGCCACAGAGTTGGTTTTAAGAAGCGATTTTAAGGGGTGGAGGGGTTAAGGGAGGAATTTCCAGAGTTTAGGCCCCAGACAGCTGAAGGCTCAGCCTCCAATGGCAGGGCGATGGAAATCAGGGGGCGCACAGGGGGCCAGAGTTGGAGGAGCAGCAGGCACCTCGGAGGGCCGTAGGTGCTGGAGGTTAGATGGGGAGGGGCCATGGAGGGCTTTTACCACAAAGAGGAGAGTTTTAAAACGGAGGCAAACGGGGAGACACATTTTCCCCATGCCCCCAAAATGAGTTTGAATCGTCACTCGCCTTTTGTTCTCAATTCCTCCCACCGAAAGCAATGAATCTTGCTGGGGACGGTTCTGTGGGTAGTGCTAGCCCTCAGGCACCTTAGCCAAATGGCTCTCCTTCGTGTCAGCCCAGAAAACGAGCGGCAATTTGCTACTGACCATCACGACTGAACCCAATCCCTGTCCTCACCAGGAGCACTATCCCAGTGGGAGAGGGGGTTGTCAATGGATGGGACCAGGCAACCTGCCCATATCTTTTCTGCAACCTATCGGTTCAGAGGGAATGGCGGAGCAGGCTTGAAGGGGCCGAATGGCCTACGCCTGCTCCTAATTCACATGTAGTGCCCCTACTGCCACCCTCCACGAGGTCAGCTAACTTAGAGACTGGCCAATTAAACCTTCCTCGGTCTGTGTGAGCATGAACAATTGCAGCAGTGTTTGAGCAGACTTAATAAATCAGTTTTAACAAATGATATATAGCTGCAGGGAATTGGAACACAATAAGTTATATTTACACCATTCGTTAAGTTGTCAAATCTCCACCAGCACCTTCAGTTACCAAAACAACCGACTGTGAACAGTAAATCGACGTTTCATCGCCCCAACAGATCTCGTTATTTCACACTCCGTCAGATGCCAGTTACAGCCTCCCTGCTTTCTATTAAACAGCCCTCACTGTAAATCAGCCTGAACAGCTTTACACTTAAATAAAAAGGACAGATTTGCAAAACCGAATGCCAGAAACCTGAAAAACAGTGAGACAAGCCTGAAACTGAAGCTTGGTGGAAGGCCATCAAATTGGTAGAAGGATGAGAGGAATGAGGGGATTGTTGTATGAGGAGAGACCGAGTAGATTGGGCCTATACTCTCTGGAGTTTAGAAGAATGAGAGATGATCTCACGGAAATGTACAAGATTCCAAGGGGGATTGACAGGGTAGATGCTAAGAGGTTATTTCCCCCGGGCTGGGGAGTCTAGAACCAGGGGTCACAGTCTCAGGATAAGGGGTCGGCCATTTAAGGCTGAGGTGAGGAAGAATTTCTTCACTCAGAGGGTTGTGAGTCTTTGAAATTCTCTGCCCTAAAGTGCTGTGGATTCTGAGTCATTGCGTATATTCAAGGCCTAGACCGAAAGATTTTTGGACTGTCGGGGAATGGAGGGATAGAGAGATCAGGCGGGAAGGTGGAGTTGAGGTCGAAGATCAGCCATCATCTTATTGAATGGCGGAGCAGGCTCGAGGGGCCGAATGGCCCACTCCTGCTCCCAATTCTTATATTATGTTCTTAGGACTGGCCAACAGAGAAGGGCGGAGAATAGGTGATATATATAAATGCAAGTTCTTAACGCCTTACATGAGCTCAGGATGTCCCAAAGTGCCTTGCAGCCAATTAAGAACTTTTGAAGAGTTGCTACTGTGGTAATGCAGGAAATGCAGCCGCCAATAAAGACAGAGGCTGGCAAATGCTGAGTAGCCAGCCCTCTAAGTCAATGCTGATGAGAATAAGGATTTTGAAATGCCAGGGGGTTGATTACACAGTAACTATTGCTTCATGGCTCTGTGTCACAAGGAGAGAGCGAGGATAATTGATTTGTTCATGTGACAAGATCAGAAGGCAGAAAGCGTGACTGGACTCGAGATACGTGTCCAACAAATTCCTCACCAACCCCAGACTAAACTTTTCAAAAAGATTGAAGGAAATCTAATCATTGTAGAAGATATGCATGTTCCAGTCTCAATAGAAAGGAAAGGGCCTGCATTTATATAGCGCCTTGCGTGATCTCAGGCCACCCCAAAGAACTTTACCACCACTGAAGTACTTTGAGATGAAGCCACTGTTGTAATGCCAATTTGCGCACAGCAAGCTCACACTAACAGCAATGAGATAATGACCAGGTAATCTGTTTTAGTAATGTTATGAACCAACTGACACCGAGCCAAAAGTTGAGCTATTAGGAGCGATGATAAAAAGTTTGGTCGAGGGGATATCATTTTAAGGAGCGTCTTAACGGAGGGGAGGTAGAGATGGAGACATTTAGGGAAGAAATTCCAGAGCTTGGGGCCCAGGCAGCTGAAGGCACGGCCGCCAATGGTGGAGCGAGGAAATTAGGGATGCTCAAGAGGCCAGGGTTGGAGGAACACAGAGATCTTGGAGGGTTGCAACACTGGAGGAGGTTATAGCGATAGGGAGGGGCGAGACCATGGAAGGATTTGAACACGAGGATGAGAATTTTAAATTGGAGGGGTTGGGGGATTTGGAGTCAATTCCAGTCAGATGGGCAAGGGGAACTTGGCAGAGTTTAGGTTGCGGGAAGCAGAGATTTGGATAAGTTGAAGTTGAAGTTAATGAAGGGTGGATGGGAGGCCGACCAGGAGTGTATTGGTATAGACGAGGCTGGATGTGATGGGAGAGGATACTGGTTAGGAATCGAATCTCAGCTCAGGGTCAAATAGTCGGCTTCAACCGAGACAGTTTAGTCAGAGCCAGAGGTTTACAGATCAGAAGGTGGTCCTTCAGTAACCGTACCGAGTATTTGCTAGAGCAAACCAAAACTAATCCCACTGCCCCGCGCTCTCCCCATAGCCCTGTATCAATCCCAAACTAATCCCACTGCCCCGCTCTCTCCCCATCGTCCTATATCAATCCCAAACCAATCCCACTGCCACGTGCTCTCCCCATAGCCCTGTATCAATCCCCAAACTAATCCCACTGCCCCGCTCTCTCCCCATAGTCCTGTATCAATCCCAAACTAATCCCACTGCCCCGTGCTCTCCCCATAGCTCTGTATCAATCCCAAACTAATCCCACTGCCCCGCTCTCTCCCCATAGTCCTGTATCAATCCCAAACTAATCCCACTACCCCGCTCTCTCCCCATAGTCCTATATCAATCCCAAACCAATCCCACTGCCCCATGCTCTCCCCATAGTCCTGTATCAATCCCAAACTAATCCCACTGCCCCGTGCTCTCCCCATAGCCCTGTATCAATCCCAAACTAATCCCACTGCCCCGCTCTCCCCATAGTCCTGTATCAATCCCAAACTAATCCCACTACCCCGCTCTCTCCCCATAGTCCTATATCAATCCCAAACCAATCCCACTGCCCAGTGCTCTCCCCATAGTCCTGTATCAATCCCAAACTAATCCCACTGCCCCGTGCTCTCCCCATAGCCCTGCATCAATCCCAAACTAATCCCACTGCCCCCCGCTCTCTCCATAGCCCTGTATCAATCCCAAACTAATCCCACTGCCTTTATCTTGCCCGCACCGCTGTATCTTTCTGTATTTTAAATTTTTAACTAGAAGTTAATTTATTACGGAGGAGCCAGGCAGTCTGCTTGAACGCTACCCTTCCCCAATCTCCGGAATCATGGTCGACACTACAGGTTTGAACGGCAACTTTGCTCAGCAGGTAGCACTCTTGCTTTGCGTTGTGAGTTTGAACAATAAACCGCAACTTGGCCCACACTCTAGGCCCACACTCCAGTGCCTTACAAAGGGAATGCTGCATTGTCAGAAGTGCTGTCCTTTGGACAAGATGTCAAACGGAGCCCCTGTCTGCCTGCTCGCTCAGGCAGAAGTCAAGAGCAGATTGGGAGACGGTAGAGTTGGTATTCTAAGAACAAAAGGACACAAGTAATAAGAGTGGGAGTTGGCCATTTGGCCCATCAAGCCGGCACCTGCATTCAATAAGATCCCGGCTGATCTTCAACCTCAACTCCACCTTCCCGCCCGACCCCCATATCCCTTGATGCACAGAATATCCAAAAATCTATTGACCTCAGTCTTGAATATACTCAACGTCTGAGCCCTCTGGGGCAGAGAATTCTAAAGATTCACCACCTGCTGAGTGAAGAAATTTCTCCTCATCTCAGTCTTAAATGGCCGACCCCTTATCCTGAGACTGTGACCCCTGGTTCTAAACTCCCCAGCCCGGGGGGAAACATCCTCCCTGCATCTACGCTGTCAATCCCTGTAAGAATTCTATATGTTTCAATGAGATCACCTCTCAGTCTTATAAACTCCAGGGTATTATAGGCCCAGTCTACTCAATCTCTCCTCATAGGGCAATTCCCACCCCCATCCCAGGAATCAGTCTGGTGAACTTTTGTTGCACATCCTCCATGACGAGTATATCCTTCCTTAGGTAAGGAGACCAAGACTGTACACAATACTCCAGGTGTGGTCTCACCAGGGACCTGTATAATTGTAGTAAGACTCCTTTGCTCTTAGAACATAAGAACATGGAACAGGAGTAGGCCATCCAGCCCCTCGAGCCTGCTCCGCCATTCAATAAGATCATGGCTGATCTGGCCGTGGGCTCAGCTCCACTTACCCTCCCGCTCCCCATAACCCTTAATTCCCTTATTGGTTAAAAATCTATCTATCTGTGACTTGAATACATTCAATGAGCTAGCCTCAACTGCTTCCTTGGGCAGAGAATTCCACAGATTCACAACCCTCTGGGAGAAGAAATTCCTTCTCAACTCAGTTTTAAATTGTCTCCCCCGTATTTTGAGGCTGTGCCCTCTAGTTCTAGTCACCCCGACCAGTGGAAACAACCTCTCTGCCTCTATCTTGTCTATCCCTTTCATTATTTTAAAATGTTTCTATAAAATCACCCCTCATCCTTCTGAACTCCAACGAGTAAAGACCCAGTCTACTCAATCTATCATCATAAGGTAACCCCCTCATCTCCGGAATCAGCCGAGTGAATCGTCTAGGCCGATGCTCAAGTATCAGCTGTGGCTCAGTAGGTAGCACGGAGTCAGAAGGCTATGGGTTAAAGTCCCACTCCAGAGACGTGAGCACAAAAATCCAGGCCGACACTCCAGTGTCGCACTGAGGGAGTGCTGCACTGTCGGAGGTGCCGTCTTTCGGATGAGACGTTAAACCGAGGCCCTGTCTGCTCTCAGGTGGACGTAAAAGATCCCATGGCACTGTTTCTAAGAGCAGCGGAGTTATCCTCAGTGCCCATCCAATATTTATCCCTTGATCAACATAACAAAAACAGATGATCTGGTCATTATCACATTGCTGTATGTGGGAGCTTGCTGTGCACAAATTGGCTGCCACGCTTCCCGCATTACAAGTGACTGTACTCCAAAAGTACTTCATTGGCTGTGAAGCGCTTTGAGACACCTGGTGGTCATGAAAGGTACTGCATCAATGCAAGTTTTTCTTCGCTCTGATACTGGAAGGAGATCAAAAGGGTGGTCTTCAGCTCCCTTTAAACCAGACAAGAGGGCCCTCTAGTGCTCGACTTCCTGCCTGCAGGCTACAGAGAGTCATCCATTTCAAACTCTACAACAGCTCCCAGAGATTGAGAGATAATTACTGCTGAATTCAGAGTCTCACAGGGGCAAGTTTACAATCGGTCACTAAAACTTCATTACACAAAGACCTTTGCTCGAGTGACATCTGATCCAAAGTAGATGAAGTGCACTCTCACACTCGCAAGTTACTTAAATCACAGTGAAGTGCTCACTGGAGTACTACAGCCATAATCATTCGTGTAAGTGCACTGAAAGTATAGACTCCATTCTGAAAGAGTTCAACCAGAGGTCAAAAAAAACTGCAGGGTGCGATGAGCATTTAAAAAAAATCAGATTTAATTATTATTTATTCTCCAAATTAGATGCAAGGGAGCATTTTTAGTAACTGGGGGAATTTACAGGACTGCCAGAGTCCATAATACAAGCCACAAAGTTCAAAGTATAGCATTCTATATTCTCTATCATTGTGGAAATTTACAGGACCTAAAGGAGGCCATTCGGCCCATCGTGTCCGTGCCAGCCGACCAAGAGCTACCCAGCCTAATCCCACTTTCCAGCTCTCGGTCCATAGCCCTGTAGGTTACGGCACTTCAGGTGCACACCAAGTACTTTTTAAATGTGGTGAGGGTTTCTACCTCTCCCACCCTTTCAGGCAGTGAGTTCCAGACCCCCACCATCCTCTGGGTGAAAGAATTTCTCATCTCCCCTCTAAACCTCCCCCCAATTACTTTAAATCTATGACCCCTGGTTATTGACCCCTCTGCTACGAGAAATAGGTCCTTCCTATCCACTCTATCTAGGCCCCTCATCATTTTATACACCTCAATAAGGTCTCCCCTCAGCCTCCTCTGTTTCAAAGAAAACAACTCCAGCCTATCCAATTTTTCCTCATAGCTAAAAATTCTCCAGTCCTCATCATCAATCCCTTTTAATTTGACACTCATCTTTCCAATGCCCAGAAACACTGGACAGACTCTTCCCCACATCTCACCCGAAGTAGCAAAATCTACACCTTACTCGGAGCTCATGTCTGCGTCTCCCCCGCAGAGAGTTTGAAGTTATGGCAAACATAACTTGAGGGTGGGAGCTTGCTGTGCGTAAATAGGCTGCCGCGTTTCCTACATTACAACAGCGACTACATTTCAAAAAGTACTTCATTGGCTGTAAAGCGCTTTGGGGATGCTGATGGTCGTGAAAGGCGCTATAGAAATTTCTTACTTGTACACTTTAGAATCCGGAAGATCTCATTAAAGTCTCCCCAAACCTTCCCATCTCCACCACCTGGATCTGTGGCCTCCCAGTATGTAAATCCCCATTATTAAAGGCAAAACATAATCCTGAAGCAAACCAGCATTTTTCTTTCTGAACATATATGAATGCTGTAGAATATTATGGCATATCATCTACAATACTTGTATTTATATAGCGCCTTTAACGCAGTAAAACATCCCAAGGTACTTCACAGGAGTTATAAGACAAAAGAACAATTGTGACACCGAGCAGCAGGAGAAATTACAGTAGGTGACCAAAAACTTGGTCAAAGAGGTAGGTTTAAGGAGCGTCTTAAAAGGAGAGAGAGGGAGAGAGGCGGAGAGATTTAGGGAGGGAGTTCCAGAGCTTGGGGTCCAGGCAACAGAAGGTACTGCCACCAATGGTGGAGCGATTATAATCAGGGATGCTCAAGAGGCCAGAATTAGAGCAGCGCAGAGATCTCCCAGGGGTGGGGTTGTGGGGCTGGAGGAGATTACAGAGATAGGGAGGGGCGAGGCCATGGAGGGATTTGTAAACAAGGATGAGAATTTTGAAAACGAGGCGCTGCTTAACCAGGAACCATAAAAATGATTAATAGGGTACAGAGGGAAACTATTTCCTCTCCTTGTGCGAAATCTAAAACGGGGAGGGTCACAATCTTAAAATTAGAACCAGACAATCAGTAGGAGATTAGTAGGCACAGGCTCGAGGGGCTGAACAGCCTCCTCCTGTCCCTGAGCAAGTTATCACTTCCCCGTGTTGGAACAATGGAATTGCTGGGGTGTAATACTCTCGGTGGTCAGTAGGAGATGCCATGAATCCAAAGAGCAATTTGCGATCTTTAAATGAAAGGGCAGGAGTGGGATTTTACAGTGTGGGGAATGTAACAGTGTGACAACAGGTTTAGCAAGAGGACAAGAAGTGTCAGGTTAAGGGTGAAGCTATACACCAAGCGTATAGTTATCCAGAACACAACTTCTCTCCTGGGATCTGGCAACAAGAGAGAACAGGGATGGGAATACCAAAACCTGTACTGGGAGGGATTCATTAGAGGCAATTCTTTTTGTCAAATATATCTGTTCAGGATATGGGCGAGACCACATGTATTGCCCATCCCTGGGTGCCCCAAGATGGCAGCAGTGGGCTGCCTTCTTGAACCACTGCAGCTCTGGTGCTGATAGTAGGAAGGGAAGGAGCTCACTGAATAACTGTTCGGGGAGTTGTAGTTCTGATGTTTTATTGCTGGGCTGCTCGTCAGCTTACATTCCCCTTTGTTGAATGCTTCTTGCGGTGTCAGCCGTGGCTCAGTGGACCATATTTAGCAGACACCTCAAGTCGCTGGAGAAGTACCACCAACGTTGCCTCCGCAAGATCCTGCAAACCCCCTGGGAGGACAGACGCACCAAAGTTAGTATTCTCGACCAGGCCCAACATCCCCAGCATCGAAGCACTGACCACACTCGATCAGCTCCGCTGGGCAGGCCACATCGTCCGCATGCCCAGCACAAGACTCCCAAAGCAAGCGCTCTACTCGGAACTCTTACATGGCAAGCGAGCCCCAGGTGGGCAGAGGAAACGTTATAGGGACACCCTCAAATCCTCCCTGATAAAGTGCAACATCCCCACCGACACCTGGGAGTCCCTGGCCAAAGACCGCCCTAAATGGAGGAAGAGCATCCGGGAGGGCGCTGAGCACCTCGAGTCTCGTCGCCGAGAGCATGCAGAAACCAAGCGCAGGCAGCGGAAGGAGCATGCGGCAAACCAGTCCCACCCTCCCCTTTTCTTCAACCACTGTCTGTCCCACCTGTGACAGGGTCTATAATTCCCGTATTGGACTGTTCAGTCACCCGAGAACTCACTTTTAGAGTGGAAGCAAGTCTTCCTCGATTCCGAGGGACTGCCTATGATGAGTAGGTCGCAGCCTCTTGCCTCAGAGTCAGAAGGTTGTGGGTTCAAGAACGGTTCCAGGGAATGCGGGACAACATGACATGGATAGACTGGAGAAGCTGGGGTTGTTCTCCTTTAGAGCAAGGAAAGTTGAGAGGAGATTTGCTACATGTGTTCTAAATCATGCAGGGTCCAGACTGAGTAAATAGAGGGAATCTGTTCCCATTGGTGGAAGGTCGCGAACCAAAGGACACAGATTTAAGGTGATTGGCAGAAGAACCAAAGGCGACATGAGCAGCAAGTGGTTAGGATCTGGAATGCGCTGCCTGAAAGGCAGACTCAATCGTGGCTTTCAAGAGAGAATTGGATAAGTACCTGAAGGAAATAAATGTACAGGGCTACGGGGAAAGGGCAGGGGAGGGGGACTGGCTGAGGTGCTCTTGCAGAGAGCCGGCACGGGCTCATCGGGCCGAATGACCTCCTTCTGTGCTGTAACCGTTCTATGATTCTATTCTATGATTCAAGCTCCACTCAAGACACTGAAGCACAAAAATCTAGGCTGACACTCCAGTGAAGTACTGAGGGAATACCGCATTATCAGAGGTGCCGTTTTTCAGATGAGACGTTAAACCGAGGCCCCGCCTGCTCTCAGGTGGATGTAAAAGATCCCATGGAATTATTTTGAAGAACAGGAGAGCTCTCCCATGTCCTGGGCCAATCCTTCAAACAACATTAAAAAACAGATTATCCAGTTGTTGTCACATTGCTGTTTGTGGGAGCTTGCTGTGCGCAAATTACAACAGTGACTACCTTTTAAAAAGTAAGTCATTGGCTGCAAAGCGCATTGGGACTTCCCGAGGTCAGGAAAGGCACTAGAGAAATGCAAGAACTAACCACCTTGTTTAGTTTGTGATCTATTATATAAAGAAAGTTGTGTGCATTAACAAGCCTCACCCTTCACAGCGGGCCCACCAACAGTTACTATGTCACCCGCTGCCGACAGCACTCACCTTTCGGGGTTCCGGATGTGATGGGCGGGACTGCAGTCACCATGTTTGCCCCACCTGGCTGTCGTGGGGTCCTGGGGGAGCCCCCTGGCTGCCTTGGAGAGTCCTGAGAGCAACAACGGTAAAACTGATCATTCAAGTTTAACTTTAAATGCGTTAGTATATATTTAAAAAAACTAATGAGCAATTTCACACTGCTGGGATGTGGCACTACCTTCCCTTCCGGCATTTCATGTCAGCCTTAAAACAGGAGCAGTTCCCTTTCACTTCCCACACCCCCCCCCCCCATCCCCCGGACTAAACTCAAAGGTGACGCGACCGCGTAACACACAAGGGTGGCCTTCCAGCTTGGCTCTCCCTGACTGCCAGGCCACAATAGAATCATACAGCACAGGAGGAGACCATACAGCCCATCGCTACTGGTGCCGGCTCTTTGAAAGAGCGGTCATAGAATCATAGAAATTTACAGCTACGGTTGGAGGCCATTCGGCCCATCATGTCTGTGGCCGGCTGACCAAGAGCTACCCAGCCTAATCCCACTTTCCAGCTCTCGGTCCGTAGCCCTATAGGTTACGGCACTTCAGGTGCACATCCAAGTGCTTTTAAATGTGGTGAGGGTTTCTGCCTCTACCACCCTTTCAGGCAGTGAGTTCCAGACCCCCACCACCCTCTGGATAAAGAAATATCTCCTTTAAACCTCCCCCCCCACCCCCAATTACTTTAAATCTATGCTCCTTGGTTGTTGACCCCTCTGCTAAGGGAAATAGGTCCTTCCGATCCAGGCCCCTCATAATTTTATAGACCTCAATCAGCTCTCCCCACAGCCTTCTGTGTTCCAAAGAAAACAGACCCATCATCTCCGATCTTTCTTCATAGCCAAAATTCTCTAGTCCAAGCAACATTTTTGTAAATCTCCTCTGCACCCTTTCCTCTAATGCGGTGACCAGAACTGCACGCAGTACTCCAGCTGTGGCCTAACCAGTGTTTTATACAGTTCTAGCATAACCTCTTTGTTCTTGTACTCTATGCCTCGACTGATTAAGACAGCATACGGAATACTTGCCTTTATCACCTTATTTAACTGGCCTGCTACCTTCAGGGATCTGTGGACATGTACTCCAAGGTCCCTCTGTTCCTCTACATTTGTCAGTATTCTACTATTTAATGTGTATTCCCTTGTCTTATTAGCCCTCCTAAAATGCATTACCTCACACTTCTCCATTTGCCACTGTTCTGCCCACCTGACCAGTACATTGATATCTTCCTGCAGTCTACAGCTTTCTTCTTCAATATCAACCATCTATTTAGTCCCATGCCTCCCCTCCCCGCTCTTTCCTCATAGCCCTGAAAATGTTTCCTTTTCAATTATTTATCCAATTCATTTTGAAACTCACCATTGAATTGGCTTTCATCATCATTTCAGACAGTGAATTTCAGATCCTTAAAGCCTTCCTTTTTGCTTAGTAACAGAAGATTGCAATCAATGAATGCAGCCTCACATCTTGCAATCTCTCTTTTCTCTTTGCCAGACTTTATCTCCCGCTGAGATTCAGCGTCTGCCAGATTCCCCATCCGATCAATAATTTAATCTCACACCGCGAGGGGGCAGTGCATATACTTTGGAGTTCAATTTATTCTGGTTTCAACCGATTAAGTGCTCAGTGTAGGATTCAGCACCCGTGCAGTGCTGAGGGATCGTTGTACTGACGGGAGGTGCCGTCTTTCGGATGAGACATTAAGCAGACTGCCCTCGGAGATGGGCATAAAAGAGTAGGAGAGTTCTCCCCAGTGTCCTGGGGCCAATATTTATCCCTCAGCCATCACACACAGATTATCTGGTCATTATCACATTGCTGTTCTGTTCTACACTTCAAAGTTCTTCATGAGCTGTAAAGCGCTTTGGGACGTCCTGAAAAACACTTGCATTTATATAGCACTTTTCACGAACACCAGACATCTCAAAGCGCTTTACAGGCAATGAAATATTTTTGAAGTGTAGTCACATGTTGTAATATAGAAAACGCAGCGGCCAATTTGTGCACAGCAAGCTCTCACAAACAGCAATGTGATAATGACCAGATAATCTGTTTTAGTGATGTTGGTTGAGGGATAAATATTGGCCAGGACACCGGGGAGAACTCTTCAAAATCGTGCCGTGGGGTCTTTTACATGCACCCAAGGGGGCAGACGGGGCCTCAGTTTAACATCCCAAGGTCATAAACGCGCTGTGGAAATATAATAAAAGTGAGGTTCTCCACTGGAGCAGAGAAATTTAAAAGATTTCCGGGTTGTTTAAAACTGTGAAGGGATTTGATAGTGAATATGGAAGGACTTGCTCTGAGTGGGGAATCACGGACAAGAATCTATTTGAAATTGTCACTAAGACAGTGAGGAAAGAGGGCAGGAGAAATTGCTTTAAAGCATTGGAGCTTGTAATGTTTTGCCATTGGGACTGGTTAAGGCAGAGACCGTTGCATCTTTTAAAGGAAGACTGGATAAATATTTGAGCGGAGAAGCTACGAGGAAAGAACGGGACCCATAGGATTAATTTTCGATTGCTCTCGCAGTGTTGACACAGACACAATGGGCCTCCTTCTGCTAGAAATTCAAACTGCTTTCATACTGTTCCCATTTATGGATCAACCACATCACGTTCCCATTCCCCCCCCCCCGGCCCACCCCCTGTCCCCAAACTCTCTAAAAACACTAAGGAAGGTCCATGGTGAGAATAACTACTTCAGTGTGCCGGCTGCACATGTGCGGTTGTCCGGCCGATGCTGGTGCTGCTCTGTAGTGTAAACATGGGGGCATTCAGCATGCAGGCAGCTGTGCCTCCCCTCCGCCCGCCCTCAGAGCACATTCTGAAGTCCCACCACAGCGACATCAATAGCCAGCTCTGCCGCACTGTGCGGGAACACTGCAGGTCAATTCAGGAGTCCCACCCGCACAGCCCCACCCATTCTCGGGCTGCCTCGCGTTCAATCAGCAGTTCCACAGCACAACTGGGAGGAGCAACTGTTTATGAGCCAGCTCCCAGCATTCACACTGCTAAATCTAACCCCCTAGCGCGAGCAGCAGACTCGGGACTCTTGTCTACGACTGCCGGTGGGATAAAGGAGCTCGCGGATCCTGGTTACAAAGCGGCACAATGCACAGGTATCTTACGACGCAGTGGCTCAGTGCAGAGGAGACTCCTTTACTGGAGGTAACGGAGCAGTCCAGAGCAACACACAGCCCTCGCTTCGTTTTTAAAAAATAAACACAATTTTTCATTTTTGACAATTCAAGCTCTCGGTTCAGACTTACGGCAGGTCTTGAAGGTGTGGCAGGTTGTTTGGCAAGAAGAGACTGCAAGAGAAATGGTACGCAGTGTTAGAAAACAACTGGAAGGGGCGGTAATGTCTCCCGCAGGCAGAGAAACTGGAATCCTCACTGCAGCTTGTGTCAAACCATCGATATCAGCTCGTGTTCATGTGTAAGCTAAGCTTTAGGACGCACGCAGATGGCCAAAAGCCAGCATTTGATCAAATACTACTTCCGTGCAAACCCATTTTGCAGGTTAGGGGGCGGTGGTGGGGAAGAGAGAGAGCAGAGAATGATTTTACCCGACCTACTTTTATAATGTATTGGCGCACTGTGGCTGCAGTGTGCACCATCTACAAGATGCACTGCAGCAACTCGCCAAGGCTTCTTCGGCAGCACCTCCCAAACCCGCGACCTCTACCACCTAGAAGGACAAGGGCAGCAGGCGCATGGGAACACCACCATCTCCACGTTTCCCTCCCAGTCACACACCATCCTGACTTAAAAAAAATTCACTCATGGGATGTGGGCGTCGCTGGCAAGGCAGGCATTTATTGTCCATCCCTAATTGCCCCTTGAGAAGGTGGTGGTGAGCCGCCTTCTTGAACCGCTGCAGTCCGTGTGGTGAAGGTGCTCCCACAGTGCTGTTAGGGAGGGAGTTCCAGGATTTTGACGACCCAGCGACGATGAAGGAACGGCCGATATATTTCCAAGTCAGGATGGTGTGTGACTGGGAGGGGAACGTGGAGGTGGTGGTGTTCCCATGCGCCTGCTGCCCTTGTCCTTCTAGGTGGTAGAGGTCGTGGGTTTGGGAGGTGCTGCCGAAGAAGCCTTGGCGAGTTGCTGCAGTGCATCTTGTAGATGGTACACACTGCAGCCAGGGGGCGCCGGTGGGGGAGGGAGTGAATGTTGAAGGTGGGGGATGGGGGGCCAATCAAGCGGCTGCTTTGTCCTGGATGGTGTTGAGCTTCGAGTGTTGTTGGAGCTGCACCATCCAGGCAAGTGGAGAGTATTCCATCACACTCCTGACTTGTGTCTTGAAGATGGTGGAAAGGCTTTGGGGAGTCAGGAGGTGAGACACTTGTCGCAGAATACCCAGCCTCTGACCTGCTCTTGTAGCCACAGTATTTATGTGGCTGGTCCAGTTAAGTTTCTGGTCAATGGTGACCCCCAGGATGTTGATGCTGGGGGATTCGGTGATGGTAATGCCATTGAATGTCAAGGGGAGGTGGTTAGACTCTCTCTTGTTGGAGATGGTCATTGCCTGGCACTTGTGTGGTGCGAATGTTACTTACCACTTATCAGCCCAAGCCTGAATGTTGTCCAGGGCTTGCTGCATGTGGGCACGGACTGCTCCATTATCTGAGGAGTTGTGAATGGAACTGAACACTGTGCAGTCATCAGCAAACATCCTCACTTCTGACCTTATGATGGAGGGAAGGTCATTGATGAAGCGGCTGAAGATGGTTGGGCCTAGGACATTTGGAAATATATCGGCCGTTCCTTCATCGTCGCTGGGTCACAATCCTGGAACTCCCTCCCTAACAGCACTGTGGGAGCACCTTCACCACACGGACTGCAGCGGTTCAAGAAGGCGGCTCACCACCACCTTCTCAAGGGGCAATTAGGGATGGGCAATAAATGCCGGCCTTGCCAGCAACACCCCACATCCTGTGAACGAATACATTTTTCTTTATTGGTGACATAACAGCATTGTAAAACTCAAAGCCACAATAGTGTAGTCGTTATGACCAGTAACCCAGAGGCCTGGATTAATAATGCAGTGAACACTATTTCAAATCCCATCTTGGGCAGTGAGAATTTGAATTCAGTTTAAAAAATAAAAAACTGGGTTCAGTAAAAATGAGCATGAAGCTGTCAAATTGTCGTCAAAGACCAACTGATTCACTGATGTCCTTCAGGGAAGGATACCCGCCGCCTTTACCCAAAGCTGGGCCTATGTGTGATCCCAGTCCCACACCAACATGGTTGACTCTAAACTGCCCTCTGAAGTGGCCTAGCGAGATGGTTAGTTGTATCACAATACCACACGGACTGCAGCGGTTAGAAACATAGGAAATAGGTGCAGGAGTAGGCCATTCGGCCCTTCGAGCCTGCACCACCATTCAATATGATCATGGCTGATCATTTTTTCAACATCAGTACCCCTTTCCTGCATTCTCTCCATACCCCTTGATCCCTTTAGCCATAAGGGCCATATCCAACTCCCTTTTGAATATATCTAAAGATCTGGCCTCAACAACTTTCTGTGGTAGAGAATTCCACAGGTTCACCACTCTCTGGGTGAAGAAGTTTCTCCTCATCTCGGTCCTAAATGGCTTACCCCTTATCCTTGGACTGTGACCCCTGGCTCTGGACTTCCCCAACATCGGGAACATTCTTCCTGCATCTAACCTGTCCAATCCCATCAGAATTTTGTGTGTTTCTATGAGATCCCCTCTCATTCTTCTAAATTCCAGTGAATATAAGCCTAGTCGATCCAGTCTTTCTTCATAGGTCAGTCCTGCCATCCCAGAAATCAGTCTGGTGAACCTTCGCTGCACTCCCTCAATAGCAAGAATGTCCTTCCTCAGATTAGGAGACCAAAATTGTACACAATATTCAAGGTGTGGCCTCACCAAGGCCCTGTACAACTGCAATAAGACCTCCCTGCTCCTGTACTCAAATCCTCTCCCCATGAAGGCCAACATATCATTTGCCTTCTTCACCGCCTGCTGTACCTGCATGCCAACTTTCAATGATTGATGAACCATGACACCCAGGTCTCATTGCACCTCCCCTTTTCCTAATCTGCCAGCATTCAGATAATATTCTGCCTTCGTGTTCTTGTCCCCAAAGTGGTTAGGTAACCTCACATTTATCCACATTATACTGCATCTGCCATGCATTTGCCCACTCACCTAACCTGTCCAAGTCACCCTGCAGCCTCTTAGCATCCTCCTCACAGCTCACACCGCCACCCAGTTTAGTGTCATCTGCAAACTTGGAGATATTACACTCAATTCCTTCGTCTAAATCATTGATGTATATTGTTCAAGAGGCAGGCTCACCACCACCTCCTCGAGGGCAACGCCCACAGCCCGAGAATTATTTTTTTTTCTTTTTAAACTCAGTTCACATCGGAATTTTACAGGCAAGACTGGGCTAGATCGGAGAAGGGTCCCAGAGGTGCAAGAGCATTCTCTACTCATTGCAGCACTCAGTTCCACATCTACACTATTGTTCTGTCAGTAAACCATTTTCGGGCAGGTGTTTGACCCTTTCACTTGCCTCTGCTTACTTTTACAGCAGGTTTGCATAACCGGATTATAATTTCAGGCAGCCCAGTGCTCATAGAGCACCATTACGCCTGCAGTTTCACCCCAGCCCTCCAGGAGGTGCTAGCGCCTTGGGACTTTTTACATAAATGTGGAAGTGACAGTAAACTCGGTACAGGTGCAGCACCTAAAATCCGGAACGCTCGGGACCGAGGCCATTCCGGACTTCCAATTTGCTTTCTGGCATCACGAATCCAGAAACATCCGAGCCCAGGTTTGCGTATTCCCGGAACGTCAGAAAGGGAGGGGGGTGGGTGGGGGGGGGGGGGGGAATTCCTGCCGAGGAGCTGTTCGGGCCATCTGGCCCCGTCGAGGTGGTCCTCGGGTGGGGCCTGGCCGAGGAGGCCCTGAGGCAAGGTTTTGAGGGGGGGGGGGAGCGGAGGGGCTGCCTTCCTCAGTGTAACCCCGTGGTTCGGAGCTGCATAGGTGGAGCCCTGGGGGTAAGTCGCTAAATGATTTCCCCCCCCCCCCCCTTGCACTACGACTGGTTATGAACCACAGAGAGAGGAGAGAATATCATTCAAACTGGAAGAGGAAAGGTCACATTCTAACCTCACTCCCTCCAAAAAAATCCAGTAATTGCCTCGAAATTGTAGGATTTTCTCAAAGGATTAAAAAAAAAATTCATTCTGGGGATGTGGGCGTCGCTGGCAAGGTCAGCATTTATTGCCCCCTACAGTAATACGGAAGTGGATGGGTCTTCTTCCTGGACTGCTGCTATTGGTTGTGGCGATTGGATGGAGCTTTCCAACACACTAACTCTCTAAAGCTGCGTCTATACTGACTCCAACTGCAGGGCCTCATAGGATCATAGAAAAATGATGACACAGTAGGAGGTCATCGTGCCTGTGCGCTGTCCCCTGACGTTTACAAATCAGGCTTCCTTATCCCAGCGACTCAAAAGAACCCTTTCAAAAATAGAGAGAGAAAGAGAAATCACCAAGGGGTTATGGGCAATGTTCCCCTCATTTCTTCTGGGGGTGCGCACAGGTCAAACTGAACGCGGTTCCCAGGCTGTGCAGGACCTGCAGAGAGGTGTGCGGACACGCTGCTTACAGGGAACGTTGGTTATGGGTCTGCTGCCGGGATTAGGGAGCCGGAAATTAGCACTGTAATGCAGAGAGCCGGTTCTGAGCAACGTACAGCACAGGAGGAAGCCATCCAGCTCGTCGTGCCTGTGGCAGCTCTGTGAAAGGACAATAGACACCAGTCCACCCACGCTGAAACAGCTGCAGTGTTAAAATGAAAAAGCTGCTTAAAATACAGCTGCTTTGGACGAGAAGTGTTAACCGCGATACTCAGGAGGGTAGATGTCTGTGGTGTCAGCACCAGAGGGCAACAAACTTTCCCCGACCGGAAAACGCAGAGAAAGCCCGCACAGGGCTCGGGAACATGCCCCTCCTGCGAGAGGCAGGTATTGAGGAGGAGGAGGAGGAGGAGGAGGAGGAGGAGGAGGAGGAGACGACGGAGGAGGAGAAGGAGGAGGAGGAGGAGAAGGAGGAGGAGACGGAGGAGAAGGAGGAGGAGGAGAAGGAGGAGACGACGGAGGAGGAGGAGAAGGAGGAGGAGGAGAAGGAGAAGGAGGCGGAGAAGTCAGCAGAGGAGGAGGCGGCGGCGGAGGAGAAGAAGGAGGCGGAGAAGAAGACGGAGGAGAAGGAGGAGGAGGAGGAGGAGAAGGAGGAGACGACGGAGGAGGAGGAGAAGGAGGAGGAGGAGAAGGAGGAGGAGGAGGAGAAGGAGGAGGAGGAGGAGGGGGAGGAGGAGAAGGAGGAGGAGGAGGAGGAGGAGGAGGAGGAGAAGGAGGAGACGACGGAGGAGGAGGAGGAGGAGGAGAAGGAGGAGGAGAAGGAGGCGGAGAAGTCAGCAGAGGAGGAGGCGGCGGCGGAGGAGAAGGAGGAGGAGGAGAAGGAGGCGGAGGAGGAGAAGGAGGAGGAGAAGGAGGAGGAGGAGGAGAAGGAGGAGAAGGAGGAGGAAAAGGAGGCGGAGGAAGAGAAGGAGGCGGAGGAGGAGACGGAGGAGGAGGAGGAGGAGAAGGAGGAGGAGGCGGAGAAGGAGGCGGAGGAGGAGACGGAGGAGGAGGAGAAGGAGGAGGAGAAGGAGGCGGAGAAGGAGGCGGAGGAGGAGAAGGAGGCGGAGGAGGAGGAGGAAGAGAAGGAGGCGGAGGAGGAGGAGGAGGAGAAGGAGGAGGAGAAGGAGGCGGAGGCAGAGGAAGAGAAGGAGGCGGAGGAGGAGGAGGAGGAGAAGGAGGAGGAGGCAGAGGAGGAGAAGGAGGCGGAGCCATCTCACCTGCTGCTTCATGAGGAAAACTTGCTCGTCCTCTGCGGCCACTTCTTTATCATGGACTGGCTGGAAAGAGACAAAATCGGAAGCAGATGTTAGAGAAACAGTTTCACCGAGGGCAGCAACATTCCTGCTTTTTCCTCTCACGCGGTCAGCTCTGGCTGGACTACAAGAGCTACCACAGGCGAACAGGAGCAGGCCGCTCAGCCAGGCACTCGAGCCTGTTCCGCCATTCATAGACTCCGCTCCAGTTCCCCGCCCGCTCCCCATAACCCTTCACTCCCTTATCACTCAAATATCTGTCTATCTCCGCCTTAAATAATGACCCAGCCTCCACAGCTCTCTGGGCAGAGAATTCCACAGATTTACAACCCTCTAAGAAATTCCTCCTCGTCTGAGTATTAAATGGGCGGCCCCTTATTCTGAGACTATGTCCCCTAGTTCTAGTTTCCCCTATGAGTGGAAATATCCGCTCTGCATTCATCTTGTCAAGCTCCCTCATTATCTTATATGTTTCGATAAGATCACCTCTCATTCTTCTGAACACCAATGTGTATAGACCCAACCTTCCTTCATAAGTCAACCCCTCATCTCCGGAATCAACCTCGTGAACCTCCCCTGAACAGCTTCCAATGAAAGTATATCCTTCCTTAAATACGGAGACCAAAACTGTACGCAGTACTCCAGGTGTGGCCTCACCAATACCCTGTACAGTTGTAGCAGGACTTCTATGCTTTTATACTCTATCCCCCTTGCAATACAGGCCATCATTCCATTGGCCTTCCTGATTACTTGCTGTACCTGCGCACTAACCTCCTCACAATTTGCTTTCCCACCCATCTTTGTATCATCAGCAAACCTGGCTACATTACACTCGGCCCCTTCATCCAAGTCATTGTAAATAGTTGAGGCCCCAGCAACGATCCCTGCAGCACCCCACTAGTTACCGTTTGCCAACCGGAAAATGACCCATTTATCCCGAGACTCTGTTTTCTGTTAGTTAGCCAATCCTCTATCCATGCTAATATATTACCCCCAACCCCGTGAGCTTTTATCTTGTGCAGTAACCTTTTATGTGGCACCTTATCGAATGCCTTCTGGAAATCCAAATACACCACATCCACTGGTTCCCCCTTATCCACCCTGCCCGTTACATCCTCAAAGAACTCCAGCAAATTTGTCAAACATGATTTCCCTTTCATAAAACCATGCTGACTCTGCTTGATTGAATTATGCTTTTCCAAATGTCCCGCTACTGCTTCCTTAATAATGGACTCCAGCATTTTTCCCAACGGCAGATATTAGGCTAACCGGTCTATAGTTTCCTGCTTTCTGTCTGCTTCCTTTTTTAAAATTGCATCAGGACATCCCACTTCTGTTCATTAATCATTTTTAAAAGCAAGGGCGATAATAAAACCACACAAGTCAGACAGCGACCGTGAGCTATTCCGACTATGGATGGCAGTACAACAAAGGTTGATCCCGTTACCACCAGATATCCACCTGAACGCAGCTGCCAGCAGGGATCACTGCAGTGTCATCAGGAGCTGAAACCTTTCAGAATTTATGGGTAAAATAAGACCAATTTTAGCACCTCGCACTACTCCCCACCACAGCTGACACTTGATTCTGATCAGTCAAAGCGCAGCGAGATGGAGTCTGGTAGGGGAATTGAAGTATACCAAGAATCATAGAAACTTACAGCATGGAAGGAGGCCATTCGGCCCATCGTGTCCGCGCCGCCCGACAAAGAGCTACCCAGCCTAATCCCACTTTCCAGCTCTCGGTCCGTAGCCCTGTAGGTTACAGCACTTCAGGTGCATTTTTAAATGTGGTGAGGGTTCCTGCCTCTGCCACCCTTTCAGGCCGTGAGTTCCAGACCCCCACCACCCTCTGGGTGAAGACATTTCCTCTCAAATCCCATCCAAACCTCCCAGTAGTTACTTTAAATCTACGGGAGCTTGCGCGGAGAGCCTGTCGCGACTCTCAGCCGCCCCACAACGACATAAATTCACTTAAACTCAACACATAAATCCAACACTCTTCAGTCCGGTCAAAACTTAATAGGCTAAAAAATAAATTTTCAAAATGATTCTCAACAATTTTTTTCGACTTCTCAAAGACAGCACTTCAGACGGTAGAAACACACGGAGGCCATTAAGTCTGTCAATGTTTGTCCCACAGCTAGCTCCAGGTCAGAGTTCCAGCCACGTTCCCCAACTCTTTCCCCATACCCCATGATATTTTCCAAGTGTTTGTCCAACGCCCTCAAACACCGGGATTGACAACGTCAGCAGCCACTTGTGGTAACCTGTTCCATATTCTATCAATGTTTTGTATGAAATAATTTCTTAAAACCCGTCATCTCCCCCTCCCCACACACACAATCAAGCTGGGACACGGGCAGAGGCAGAGCTCAGTCCCTCAGCCCCAAGTGACAATTTTTCCACGTGTGGTCCAGGAATTGAGAGTCAGTGGGCTGCTGGGTTGTCGGGGTGTGTGTCAGAGCTGGCCAGGGTGGTTTCCCCAGTCCTGACTCTGAAGGGGATTGATGGGGTTGATGCTGAGAGGTTGTTTCCCCCGGACTGGGGAGTCTGGAACCAGGGGGCCACAGGCTCAGGATAAGCGGTCAGCCATTTAAGATAGAGATGAGGAATTTCTTCACTCAGAGGGCTGTGAATCTTTGAAATTCTCTTCCCCCCAAGTCTCTGAACATATTCAAGGCTGAGATCGATAGATTTTTGGACTCTCAAGGATTCAAGGGACATGGAGATCGGGCGGGAAAGTGGAGTTGAGGTCGAAGATCTTATTGAATGGCGGAGCAGGCTGGAGGGGCCATGGGGCCTACTCCTGTTCCTAATTCTTATTTTATCACCAGTTGCTGCTTTCAGGAGCAGAAGGCAAGCGAGAAACAGATTAGATGGTCGAACAGAAACAGCTGTAACCGAGCGATGGTGCGAGGGAAGTGCAGGTCGAACTCGAGCAACTGCGTTACCTTTTTGACCAGAGGTTTCCCGATGATATCTTCATAGGCGTCATCTTGTTTCACCGTCGCAAAGTTCTCGTGTAAAATAGCAATTTTCTTATCTTTGTCCCATCCTGCAGGACTGAAAGGCACAGACAGAACCAACAATAAATCACCACAGTAGATGCATTGACTTTAAAAAAAATTGTTGCTAGTTGTCTGCGTGGACTGAGCTCTTTTCTCTAGAGACGAGAAGGCTGAGGGGTGACCTGATAGAGCTCTTTTAGATTATGAAAAGGTTTGATAGGGTAGAGGTTGAGAAGATGTTTGCACTTGTTGGAGCGACCAAAACCCAGGGTCATAAATATAAGATAGTCACCAATAAATCCGGTAAGGAATTTAGGAGAAACTTCTTTTCCCAGAGGGTGATGAGAATGTGGAACTCGCTGCCACAGGGAATACAAAAGCTAAATTCTGCAGATGCGGGAAATCTGAGATCAGAAAATACTCAGCTGCTCAGGCAGCAACTGTGGTGCTAGAAACAGAGTTAATGTTTTAGGTTCTGATGAAAGGTCATCGATCTGAAACGTTAACTGAAATATTTATCTTCCCACAGATACTGCCTGACCTGCTGAGTATTTCCGGCATTTTTTGTTTTCATTGTCAGTTAGTAGTTGAGGCAAATAGCATTTAAGGGGAAGCTCGGTAGAGGAAGGAATAGAAAGATATGCTGATAGGGTGAGAGGGGTGTGGGAGGAGGCTCGTGTAGACCAGCTGGGCCAAATGGCCAGTTCTTGTGCTGCACGTTCTAAGTAATTCAATGTTAACTTCACCCCTTTGAACAAAATGCTGAACACGAGCTCAATAGTTGCAAATCAGTGCAGGACTGAGTAGCACAATGGGTTAATCCTTGCTGGAGCTCAAGTCCAACCCGTACACATGGGGTGAAGGCCTATTCTGCTGGCTATAGGGGCCTGAACAGAAATTAGTGTAGACTGTCAGATCGGTCTGATATGGAGCCCGTCTTCAGAACTGGTGAGAACAAGATTTTAATGTGAAGATTATAGGCCCACAGCACAAACAGCAATCTCAGATCATATCTGATGTGGAAAATATAATGGTCTCACTGGTTCAGTAAGGGGCACTCGAAGCGGGGACTTTAATCGCTGAAACTTTACAGAGAGGAGCTTTATTCTGCAGCCACAACTGGTGCCACATCAGGTCTGGGAGCGTTTGGTGGGAACAAAATGAAAAAGGGTTCATTCATTCAAATGTTCATCAAGTAAAAAAAAAACACTGGAAAAATTGAATTTTTACTTGCATGGGATATTTTACGCCGAGATCACATCTCCGTTTAATGTCTCATCTGAATGACGGCACCTCCGACAGTGCAGCGCTCGCTCAGCACTGCACTGTCACTGAACTAATGACGTCTCTGGAGTGGAACATCAACCCACGACTTCTAACTCAAGACGAGAATGCTGCCCTGTGTGCCCTGGCTGACCTGGCCTTTACGGCTTGTGATCTTTGTCCGTCTGAGGTCTTTTCTTTGCCTCATTCAGATATTCTTTCAAATCATTTAACAGTATCCTGCTTTTCTGCTGAAGTGGTCCTCATGTCATCCAGCCAATTAACTTCTCAGTGACTGCAGCATCCATTTAGAAACATAGAAAATAGGTGCAGGAGTAGGCTTTTCGGCCCTTCGAGCCTGCACCACCATGCAATAAGATCATGGCTGATCATTCACCTCAGTATCCCTTTCCTGCTTTCTCTCCATACCCCTTGATCCCTTTAGCCATAAGGGCCATATCTAACTCCCTCTTGAATATATCCAATGAACTGGCCTCAACAACTCCCTGCGGCAGGGAATTCCACAGGTTAACAACTCTGAGTAAAGAAGTTTCTCCTCATCTCAGTCCTAAATGGCCTACCCCTTAGTCTTAAGACAATGGGCCCAAGTTTCGAGCCGCGCCTAGAACGGCGCAGTCCCGACCTGAACGCCCGTTTTTCGCGCCACAAAGTGCGCCTAAAAAAACCCTCCAGATTCTCCACCTCCCTGCAGGTCCTCTGGCCCTCGGTGCAGCGCAGCAGGAGCTGTAGGGGGCGGAGCCAGGTCCACCTCCCTCCCCCCGACCTGACCTCCCTCTCCCTTTCCCCCCAACCCGAACCGACCTCCCTCCCACCACCCCCCCCGACCTGTAAATCTGGTGCTGGGGACGGGCCCTGCCCGAAGTCTCAGGCCCGGCCCGTTCAGCCTCCCTCCTCCTTCTCCTTGCCCCCCCACCCCCACAAATCTCCTTCCCTCCCTCCCCCAAATCTCCTTTCCTCCCCCCCCCCCCAATATCTCCTTCCCTCCTCCCCCCCAATATCTCCTTCCCTCCCCCCCCCATCCCCAATATCTCCTTCCCTCCCGCCCCCCCAATATCTCCTTCCCTCCCCCCCCCATCCCCAATATCTCCTTCCCTCCCGCCCCCCCCCATATCTCCTTCCCTCCCGCCCCCCCATATCTCCTTCCCTCCCCCCCCCCCCGTCCCCATATCTCCTTCCCTCTCCCCCCCCCATATCTCCTTCCCTCTCCCCCCCCCCATATCTCCTTCCCTCTCCCCCCCCCCATATCTCCTTCCCTCTCCCCCCCCCCCAATATCTCCTTCCCTCCCCCCCCATATCTCCTTCCCTCTCTTCCCCCCCCATATCTCCTTCCCTCTCTTCCCCCCCCCCATATCTCCTTCCCTCTCTTCCCCCCCCCCCCATATCTCCTTCCCTCTCTTCCCCCCCCCCCCATATCTCCTTCCCTCCCCCCGCCCAATATCTCCTTCCCTCCCCCCCCCAATATCTCCTTCCCTCTTCCCCCCCCCCCATAACTCCTTCCCTCTTCCCCCCCCCCCATAACTCCTTCCCTCTCCCCCCAATCTCTCCTTCCCTCCCCCCCAATCTCTCCTTCCCTCCCCCCCCAATCTCTCCTTCCCTCCCCCCCCAATCTCCTTCCCTCCTTCCCCCCCCCCCCAATCTCCTTCCCTCTTCCCCCCCCAATCTCCTTCCCTCTTCCCCCCCCCAATCTCCTTCCCTCTTCCCCCCCCCCCCAATCTCCTTCCCTCTTCCCTCCCCCCCCAATCTCCTTCCCTTCCCCCCCCAATCTCCTTCCCTTCCCCCCCCAATCTCCTTCCCTCTTCCCTCCCCCCCCCAATCTCCTTCCCTTCCCCCCCCCCCCAATCTCCTTCCCTTCCCCCCCCAATCTCCTTCCCTCCCCCCCCAATCTCCTTCCCTCCCCCCCCCCCAATCTCCTTCCCTCCCCCCCAATCTCCTTCCCTCCCCCCCCAATCTCCTTCCCTCCCCCCCAATCTCCTTCCCTCCCCCCCCAATCTCCTTCCCTCTTCCCTCCCCCCCCAATCTCCTTTCTCCCCCCCCAATCTCCTTTCTCCCCCCCCAATCTCCTTCCCTCTTCCCTCCCCCCCCAATCTCCTTTCTCCCCCCAATCTCCTTTCACCCCTTTATCCCCCCCTCCCCCATTCCTCCCTCTGCTCCCCCCCTCTCTCCTCGTCAGAAACACAGACTGACAGACAGAGAATGAGAGACACACAGACAGAGAGAGATAGAGACACTGACAGAGACACACTGGGGGGTGGGGGGGCATCCCAGCACGCTGTTGGAGGGCTCCTGGTGCTGCAGTCGGTAAGTAGAAAATGTTTTATTTATTTAAAAAAATTATTTATTAATTTTTTTTGGTTGATTTATTGATGTATTTATCATTTATTATTGATGATGGCTCTTTATTTATAAAACTGAAGTGTTTAATGTTTGTAAACTTCCCTTTAAACCCTCCCCCATTCCCTACGCCTGATTTGTAACCTACGCCTGATTTTCTAAAGTGTAGACAAGGTTTTTTCGAGCGTATAAAAATCTTCACTTACTCCATTCTAAGTTAGTTTTCACTGACGAAACTTTGAAAACAGGCGTAAGTGGCCGGACACACCCCCTTTTGAAAAAAAATTCTGTTCCAAAGTGAAACTGTTCTAACTGACTAGAACTGGAGCAAACTAATTGACGAGAATTCCGATTTCTAAGATACTCCGTTCTACACCAGTTGCTCCTAAAAATCAGGAGCAAATCATGTGAAAACTTGGGGCCTATGTCCCCTAGTCTGGACTTCCCCAACATCAGGAACAATCTTCCTGCATCTAACCTGGCCAGTCCCGTCAGAATTTTATATGTTTCTATGAGATTCCCTCTCATCCTTCTAAATTCCAGTGCTTACAGGCCCAGTTGATCCAGTCTCTCCTCATAAGTCAGTCCAGCCATCCCAGGAATCAGTCTGGGGAACCTTCGCTGCACTCCCACAATAGCAAGAACGTCATTCCTCAGATTAGGGGACCAAAACTGAACACAATATTCCAGGTGAGGCCTCACCAAGGCCCTGTACAACTGCAGTAAGACCTCCCTGCTCCTGTACTCAAATTTCTTCCTCTCTCCAACCAAACCAAGGAGCTCACTTATCTTTTGCTTCTCAGTTCTGAAAGATCTACACACCCTCTGGTCTTTCCTGTAACAGATGCTGATCGACCTGCTGTGTAACTCTGGAGTTGGCTTGCACACCTCACCTCCAGCACAAATTTTTACACCAATTCATTTCAACCCCTGAACTCTGCCTGTTAGAAAAGTAATGTTCCCCGCCCCCACCAATATACACCTTTCAGTTATTTTGGGTCACACTACAACAACAACTTGCATTTATAAACCCGCCAGTGTAGTAAAACGTCCCAAGGCACCCCACAGGAGTGTTCATTCAAAATCTAACACCGAGTCACATGAGGAGATAGGACGCGAGAGGTAGGTTTTAAGGAGCTTTTAAAAAGGAGTGGTAGAGAGTTTAAGGGAGGGCATTTAAGAGCTTGGGACTCAGGCAGCTGAAGGCAAGGCTCTCCATTGTGGAGAGGGGGGAAATTGGGGATGTACAAGGCCAGAATTGGAGGCATGCAGAGATCCGGGAGAGCTGGAGGTGGTTAGCCAAGGGATCACTTCTGGTCACAAACTAGCTAGTCTTACAACTTGTATTTATATAGCGCCTTTAACGCCGCAAAACATCCCAAGGCGCTTCATCAGACAAACATTTTGCACCAAGCCACGTAACAAGATATTAGGATAGTTGGTAGATTTTCAAGAGCATCTTAAAGGAGGTGGAGGTGTTTTAAGGATGGAATTGTAGAGCTTGGGGCCCAGGCAACCAAAGACACGGCCGTCAATAGTGGAGCGATAAAAATCGGGGATGCTCAAGAGGCCAGAGTTGGAGGAAGCGCAGAGATCTGGGAGGGTTGTAGGGCTGGAGGAGGTTAGAGATAGGGAGGGACCAGGCCCTGAAGGGGATCTGAACACAAGGCAGAGGTGGTAAACCCGCTCACAATCTCCCAACGACGCAGCCCATGCTAGGCAGCCCCACATTATTCTGGTCTTGTCGGTGGAGAAAGCTCTGTATGGCTCGGAGTTCGAGCCGTTGCCGGCCGCAAAATAGCTATCCGTCCTAATCTGACTTTCCGGCTCTCGGTCCGTAGCTCTGTAGGTTTCGACACTCAAACCCGGGTCCAGACAATGAATCTGCTGAATCTTGCCACCTCTGCCCCGGAGGGGAATTCTGCACTCAGAGACTAGGCTTGTAACTCTTGAATCACAGCAGCATCCCGTGGAACTGAACACCCTTCAACATCTCCGCTGCACCAACAGTTGGCTGTACCCGAGATCCTGATAAACACAGCAATTGCAAAGTGCTGCAGTACAGAGGGAGCTGGGGGTCCTTGTGCATGAAACACAAAAAGTTAGCATGCAGGTACAGCAAGTGATCAGGAAGGCAAATGGAATGTTGGCCTTTATTGCAAGGGGGAAGAGAGTATAAAAGCAGAGAAGTCCTGCTACAACTGTACAGGGTATTGGTGAGGCCACACCTGGAGTACTGCGTACAGTTTTGGTCTCCGTATTTAAAGGAAAGATATACTTGCATTGGAGGCTGTTCAGAGAAGGTTCACTAGGTTGATTCTGGAGATGAGGGGGTTGACTTATGAAGACAGGTTGGGCCTATACATATTGGAGTTCAGAAGAATGAGGGGTGATCTTATCGAAACATATAAGATAATGAGGGGGCTCGACAAGGTGGATGCAGAGAGGATCTTTCCACATAAGGGAAACTAAAACTAGGGGACATAGTCTCAGAAAACTGAGATGAGGAGGAATTTCTTCGCAGAGTTGTAAATCTATGGAATTCTCTGCCCCAGAAAACCGTGGAGGCTGGGTCATTGAATATATTTAAGGAGGAGATAGACAGATTTTTGAGCGATAAGGGAGTGAAGGGTTATGGGGAGCGGGCGGGGAAGTGGAGCCGAGTCCATGATCAGATCAGCCATGATCTTATTGAATGGCGGAGCAGGCTCGAGGGACCAAATGGCCGACTCCTGCTCCTATTTCTTATGTTCTTATGATTCCTAATGCAAACAGCAGGTGTTTTATATTCTAATGAAGGGCACACAACTGAAATGATAACTGTCCTTTCTCTCTGCCAATGCTGAGCGACTGGCTGAATATTTATCACATTTTCGCTTACATTTGCAGTTTCTACTTCTTCACAAAATGATATGCGGACTAGATCTCCCGTGACGTTGCTCTTGGTAAATCAGAGGATATGCTGTTTTACAAGGACAGGCATGTCACATCGTTCCTAAGTCTGCGTTGAAAAGACTTTCACACAGCACACACTTCCTGCACCACATTTAATTCCCGTCAACGCTTCAGACGTCACACTTCAGCAAACCCTCTGGCCCACAGTGAGCAACACCGCCCGGGAGCTGCTGGCAAAATAGAATGCATTACTCTCCTGTTAAAGGCGTGGCTTCAGGATGGTAAGATGCAACTCCTCCGCAATCGGGAAATCAAAGGTGGGATCAGTTAGAGGTTAGAACGGGTTCCCTCTTTCTTCTAAAAAAATATACAAAAGTGCTGAAGGGCGCAAGGTGCAAGCGTTAAGTTAAGCTAAGTGATGGGTGAGTGAGACTCTCACTGTTTGGCTCGGGAATTCAGCAGACTGTCAGTTTCAAGCTGTACATCAGAATCAGCCAGCAGTAAGTCACAGGCTTTTTTTACTCGAAGGTGCCCGTTGCGAGTGTACTGTCCCTGGTGCGTTGACGGACCTGTGCAATGCATGAAGGTACTTACATAAAAACCGCATCTTTTTCCACCACTAAGGCAGGTGTAGTAAACTGGAAGTCGTACATTTTGTGGACGAGATATTTATACAAGAGATCAACATTCTTCTCCTCTTTTATTGACGTATAAATCAAGGCAGCACCATCTGAAACGCGGGTTAAGGAGAACATTTAACTGGGAATCGCGCTTGATCCATGCGTGGCAGGGATAGGAGGGAATGTGGGAGTAAAACAATTTTCCGTGGCATTGACGTCACTTACCTTGCTGAGCACAAACACAATCAGAATGACAGGAGGCCGTTTGGCCCGTCAAGCCCGTGCCGGCTCTCTGCAAGAACACTCCAACTAGACCCATTCCCCTACCCTTTCCCCATAGCCCTGCAAATTTTATTCCTTCAGGTACTTATCCAACTCCCTTTTGAAAGCCACGATTAAGTCTGCCTCCACCACCCTTTCAGGAAGTGCATTCCAGATCTTAACTACTCGCTGCGTAAAAAAGTTTTAAAATCTGTGTCCTCTGGTTCTCGACCCGTCTGCCAATGGGAACAGTTTCTCTCCATCTACTCTGTCTGGACCCCTCAAATAAATTAAGAGCGTCTCATCTTGGCCTTGGTTTAATATTTGGACCTTAACCACTGCCTCAAGCGACACAAAAACACAAACTAGCCAGGAGGAACATTCAGGAATTTGAAAGCTTTCAAAAGAAACGAGTCAACAAGTTGCAGCAAAATTGCTTTAATTCTTTGAGGTAACACAAGCGATTTGCTGAATTAAATTAGTCTTGCTCAGAGTGGGTTTCCGATGGCATGCCTGCGCTTCTGGTTACACTTAAACCAACACAGTCGCCACTCAACTCAACACTCTACTCATCTTTCAAATCGACGTCTGCTGCATTTTTTCTGCCCTTCCCCCTTCGAATTATTTTTGAACTATTTATTCTCTCTTCCCCCGGCCTGGTTCCCACAGGTGCAGGCTACCATCTGGCACCTCCCCCCAAGTGGCCATTCATTAGTTCATCAAGCATGAACCTAGACTGTGGTCATCAGAAAGCTGTTTGTGGGAGAGTCACCGAGTCCGATCCTATCCCGCGATCCATTCACGCAGAAGTTACCTCACGGTAATCAGGAGTGGAAACCCTGTCTTGAATTTCTCCCTCCTTAACCGAACAGCCAGCCGAATGTCCTGGCTTGATTAAAGCTAACTCAACAGGCTGGGCTCACGGAACGTGGCGTTATTTATTGCCCGTCCCTAATTGCCCATGAGGTGGTGGTGGTGGTGAGCCGCCTTCTTGAACCCTGCAGTCCGTGTGGTGAAGGTGCTCCCACAGGACCCAGCGACGATGAAGGAATGGCCGATCTACTTGCAAGCCAGAATTGTGTGAGACTTGGAGGTGATGGTCAATCATAGAAAGTTACAGCACGGAAGGAGGCCATTTCGCCCCATCGTTTCCGTGCTGGTGTTCCCATGCGCCTGCTGCCCTTGTCCTTCTAGGTGGTAGAGGTCGTGGGTTTGGGAGGTGCTGCCGAAGAAGCCTTGGCGAGTTGCTGCAGTGCATCTTGTAGATGGTACACACTGCAGCCAGGGTGCGCCGGTGGTGGAGGGAGTGAGTGTTGAAGGTTGTGGATGGGGGGCTGATCAAACAGCTGCTTTGTCCTGGATGGTGTCGAGCTTCTTGAGTGTTGTTGGAGCTGCACTCATCCAGGGAAGTGGAGAGTGTTCCATCACACTCCTGACTTGTGCCTTGTAGATGGTGGAAAGGCTTTGGGGAGTCAGGAGGTGAGACACTCGTCGCAGAATATCCAGCCTCCGACCTGCTCTTGTAGCCACAGTATTTATGTGGCTGGTCCAATTAAGTTTCTGGTCAATGGTGACCCCCAGGATGTTGATGCTGGGGGATTCAGCGATGGTAATGCCATTGAATGTCAAGGGGCGGTGGTTAGACTCTCGCTTGTTGGAGATATTCATTGCCTGGCACTTGTGCGATGTGAATGTTACTTGCCACTTATCAGACCAAGCCTGAATGTTGTCCAGGTCTTGCTGCATGCGGACTTGGACTGCTCTATTATCTGAGGATGATTAAGCACCCAACTAGCTAAAATGCCTGGACCCATCTGGAAAGCTCCCCTCACAGAAATTGGCTTTGTACCAAAACCACAACGATGTTCTGAAATAAACTGCAGAAGTATTTAAACTTTATTTTCTTCATGTTCCCTGGAAGAAAGGCAGAGTGCAATGGCAAACGAATAAACCTACATTTATAAAGCACCTTCTCGTCCTTGGGACACTCCAAATACGATCACGACCAATTAAACAGTTAGTACATGTTTTCGCAGGCAACACGGATGCCAATTAGTGCACAGAATGGTCCCAGAACCAGCAATGAAACAAATTAATCTCTCTGTCTGTCCTTTGTCCTATCCATATCCAACGGTCAGCACGAGGAGCTGCCAAGCAAAGGCACCCGCTACAGGACCCTGGAGGGGGGGGGGGGGGGGAGGAACCTCTGCCCTATGGCGACACTCGTTTGTACTTTGCTGAAGGATACACTCTAAGCAGAATCTGCGAACGTGCGACTGAATGAAATCGAAGTGCTCATCTCTGTAATCGTGTTCCTTCTCCAGTACACTGACCGCATCACACTGCAGGAGAGAAGAAAACGAGAGAGGGCGAGATGAGCATAGAGTAAGCAGCACAGCGGATCTGCAAACACAACACAATTCAGCAATCGTAATCTACCACAGGTCGTGCCATTTTATACATTTCTGAACCCCTAGAATTAACCGTACGACCAGTTTGATACGCACGCTATGGAGACAGACAAAAAAAACCAGTACGTTTCCAGACAAGGCCATCAGAGGCAGGGCAGCACAGCACAGCCCCAAAGTGCGGTGCCTGCAATTCTCCGTGCAATATATCACCGAAGTGAACTCACTTCACACAGGACGTTTACAGCTGCTGCAATTTCCTTCCCGTCAGTCTGGGCGAGATTAAAACCAAGTTCCCAGCGATGAAAGCTGAATATAAACCTTGGTTTGCACTCATGAATGGTATGTGTGGGTCACTGGCTAGGACTGGCACTTATTGCCCACCATAGTCACCCCGAGATGATGGTGGTGGGTTTCCTTCTGGAATTGCTGGTTTGATACAACCGAGTGCCTTGCTAATACTTCAGAGGACAGTGAGAGAGACAACCACCTTGGTGTGGGACTGGAGTCACGTATAAGCCCAGACGGGGCAAGGACAGCAGATTGCCTTCCCAAACTGATATTCGTTTAACCAGTTGGGTTATTAACAATCTGACAGCTTCATGGTCACATTTACCGATACCAGCTTTTTATTTAATTTGTAGACTTTCTCAAACTGCCATGGTGCGATTTGAACTCGGATTACCAGTTCACGACTCTGGTTACTAGCCCAGAAACACGATACCATGAATGGAACCCAGCAAGACAGGTCACCACGAGGAGGAAGAGGGTAAAAAATGAGGAGGAAATGGTCTAAATTGGAGCGGTGAAGTTCAAAGAATATGGTGAAAGATTAGATCAAAGACAAGCATTCACAACATTCCACCCAGCTGCACATCTGGCATGATATTCGAAACACCATTAAATATCACAAGGCACCCAAATAACCAAAGTCATTATGCTACAAAACATGAAGCGTACGGAGGGCACAGACAGTGGATGCTCCACATTCAAGCGAGCTGCAGTGGAGAGGGCCCCAGTAAATGGGGAAGGGGCCCTAGTAAATGGGTGGGGGGGGGAGGGCCCCTAGTAAATGGGGGAGGGGCCCTAGTAAATGGATAGGGGGAGGGGCCCAGTAAATGGGGAGGGGTGGGGGAGGGGCCCTAGTAAATGGGGGGGGGAGGGCCCCTAGTAAATGGGGGGGGGGCCTAGTAAATGGGTGGGGTGGGGAGGGCCCCTAGTAAATGGGGGAGGGGCCTAGTAAATGGGTGGGGGGAGGGGCCCAGTAAATGGGGAGGGACCCTAGTAAATGGATGGGGGGGAGGGGCCCAGTAAATGGGTGGGGGGGAGGGGCCAGTAAATGGGTGGGGGATTGGGGGAGGGGCCCTAGTAAATGGGGGGGAAGGGGCCCCAGTAAATGGGGGGGGATTGGGGGAGGGGCCCTAGTAAATGGGTGGGGGGGAGGGGCCCAGTAAATGGGGGAGGATTGGGGGGGGGGGGCACCAATAAAGGAGGAAATTAGGGGCCGACACACATAATATATATATATTATTTATATATAAGAATTTAAGAAATAGGAGCAGGAGTCGGCCATACGGCCCCTCGAGCCTGCTCCGCCATTTAATACGATCATGGCGGATCCGATCATGGACTCAGCTCCAGTTCCCATAACCCCTTATTGTTTAAGAAACTGTCCATTTCTGTCTAAAATTTATTCAATGTCCCAGCTTCCACAGCTCTCTGACGCAGCGAATTTCACAGATTTATAACCCTCAGAAGAAATTTCTCCTCATCTCAGTTTTAAATGGACGGCCCCCTTATTCTAAGATTATGCCCTCTCGTTCTAGTCTCCCCTATCAGTGGAAATATCCTCTCTGCATCCACCTTGTCAAGCCCCCTCAATCTTATACGTTTCGATAAGATCACCTCTCATTCTTCTGAATTACAATGCAACCCACTCAACCTTTCCTCATTAGTCAACCCCCTCATCTCCGGAATCAACCGAGTGATCCTTCTCTGAACTGCCTCCAAAGCAAGTATATCCTTTCATAAATATGGAAACCAAAACTGCACGCAATATTCCAGGCCTCACCAATACCCTGTAACTGTAGCAAGACTTTCCTGCTTTTATACTCCATCCCCTTTGCAATAAAGGCCAAGATACCATTGGTCTCCCTGATCACTTGTTGTACCTGCATACTATCCTTTTGTGTTTCATGCACAAGTACCCCCAGGTTCCGCTGTCCTGCGGCACTTTACAATCTTTCTCTATTTGAATAATAACTTGCTCTTTGATTTTTTTCTGCCAAAGTGCATGACCTCACACTTTCCAGCATTATACTCCATCTGCAAAATTTTTGCCCACTCACTTAGCCTGTCTGTCTTTTGCAGATTTTTTGTGTCCTCCTCACACATTGCTTTTCCTCCCATCTTTGTATCGTCAGCAAACTTGGCTACGTTACACTCAGTCCCTTCTTCCAAGTTGTTAATATAGATTGTAAATAGCTGGGGTCCTAGCACTGATCCCTGCGGCACCCCACTAGTTACTGGTTGCCAACCAGAGAATGAACCATTTATCCTGACTCTGTTTTTTGTTAGTTACCCAATCCTCTATCCATGCTAATATATCACCCCCAACCACGTGAACTTTTATCTTCTGCAGTAACCTTGTATTATTAATATATATTAAAAAATTATACATAATATATAAAGTAGAAAAGTCACCGGTCCGGATGGGAAGTAAGGACGGAAGTTGTGGAGGATATGGCCACAATCTTTCAATCTCCTTAGATGAGGGGGTGGTGCGCCAGAGGACTGAAGGACTGCAAATGTTCCCTTGTTCAGAGAACGGGAATTACAGGCCAGTCACCACAAGTCTGTGGTGGGGAAACAGACAATAATCCAGGACAAAATTAACTGGCACTTGGAAAAATTTGGGCTAAAAATGAAGGTCAGCATGGATTTGTTACAAGGCAAATCACATTTGACTAATGAGTTCTTTGATGAAGTAACAGAGAATTGATGAAGGTAGTGCAGATGGTGTTGACTTTCAGAAGCTGTTTGATGAAGTATCACATAACACGCCTCGTTAGCAAAATTAAAGCCCATGGGATTAAAGGGACAGTTCACTGCCTCTCGATGCAATCAACAGACCTGCCCAAAGTATTTGCAAAACAGAAATAATTAAAAGGTGTCGAGATGGTTGAGTGAGAAAAGCACGAGGCCTGGTGGTTACCAGAGAGGGCCCAGATACTGTCTCCCGTCTGTACCATTAGTTGATCTCAGCCAGATTGTGAACAGCAGTACAGTGCATCAGCACCCCCTGGGCTATTGGGGGAGGGGGCAGAAATCATCCAGGTTTCCTGCTCCTGCTTACTATCCACTGACTCCTGCTGCAAGATGCTGGCATGTGAAAATGAGAATAGTACTGGTCTTGCTGTGGTGCTCACTGCAGTTGAATAGCAGACATGCATCTTAAGAATAACCACCGTGGTACGAGGACCCGGCTGATGGACTTGGCACTTTCACAAGAGAGAAAAAGTGAAAAACTAATCTTCAGAATAAAATTAACAGAATCCTATTTCCCGCTCCCTTTCCTTCTCTGAACCTTTTAGCATTGCCCCCCCCGGACAGGCTTCGTACAGCAACCAGAGGCTGCGGATGACTCTTGCTGTTAATGGGACAGGAGTGGTGTGGAGGTAAGGGAGACAGCAACTCTGACACAGGCCCTGGGTGTCTCGAGAGGCCGTCTCTGTACAGGCTGCAGTCGCCGCTGATGGGAGCGTGTTATTATCTGGTTCATTTCATTATTGCACAAATGAGGCTTCTATTCTCTAGAATTTAGACGATTAAGGGGTGATCTGATTGAACTTTTCAGGATATTAAGGGGAACAGATAGGGTAGATAGAGAGAAACTATTCCCGCTGGTTGGGGAGTCTGGGACAAGGGAGCAGAATCTAAAAATTAGAGCCAGACCTTTCAGGAGTGAAATTAGGAAACACTTCTACACACATGAAGTTTGGAACTCGTTTCTGCAAACGGTAATTGGTGCTCGATCAATTGTTAATTTTAAATGCTCCTATCTCTATCTATCTCCGCACACTGCTCTGGGAAACCAGTGTGAACACATGGCCCTAATGTGCAGAAATCGCTTGCTGCACTGCTCAGTTTTCAGGAGGAGAGAGTATGGAAACATGTGTTGGGGTCGAGGAACAAAGGGATCGCGGATACAAATACACAAACCACAAAGTTGTGACACAGATGAGCAAGGCCGTAAAAAGCAAACCAAGCACTAGGGTTTATTTCTAGAGATAGAATTGAAAAGTAGGGAAATTATGCTAAACCTGTATCGAACCTTGGGTAGACCACACTTGGGAGTACTGCATGCAATTCTGGTCTTCATAGTACAAAAAGGATATCATAGGCAGTCCCTTGTATCGAGGATGACTTGCTTCCACGTCAAAAAGGGACGAGTTCACAGGTGTTTCAATGAAGGACCTAATATTCGAGGTCCCGAGCTACATGGAAGATGCCTGTGGGTGGATTTTTTTAGCGTGTGGTGACCGTTGCACACCAGCCACCACACGGGCTTGACAGAGCGAGGTCTTTATCCAGTGGCAAGGCCCCCCCCCCCCCCCGCTGCGAGGGCCATCAGGAGGCCGGGGCCTTCAAAGGAGCAGCATGCAGCCCGAGCCGGCATTCAGCAAAAAGAATATGGAGGCACTGGAGAGGGTGCAGAGAAGATTTACAGGGATCATACCAGAGATGTGAGGGTATACACATCAGGAAAGGATGGGTCTCTCTTCTCTTTAAAAAAAGGCTTTGGGGTGACCTAATAGAGTCTTTAAAATGATGAAAGGTTTTGATGGAGTGGATAGAGAGAGAATGTTTCCACTTGTGGGGAAGAGCATAACTAGAGGCCATCGATAGAAGATCGTCACCAAGTAATCCAATGGGGAATTCAGGAGAAACTTCTTTACCCAGAGAGCGGTGAGAATGTGGAACTCGCTGACACAGGGAGGGGTTGAGGCGAATAGTATCGATGTATTTAAGGGGAGGCCGGACAAGCGTATGGGGGAGAAAGAGAAGCGAGGGTTATGCTGATAGAAAGACGGGAGGAGGCTTGAGAGGAGCATAAACGCCGGCATGGACTGGTTGGGCTGTATATCATATGTAAAAATCTTTACCGAGTGGTGAGAATGTGGAACTTGCCACCACAAGGAGCAGTGGAGGAAAATAGCAAAGATGCTGTTGAGGTGAAGCTGGATAAGTACTTAAGGGAGAAAGGAATAGAGGGATATGTTGATGGGGTGAGGTGAAGAGGGCGGGAGGAGGCTGGTGTGGAGCATAAACCCCGGCACGGACCTGTTGGACGGAATGGCCTGTGTCGGTGCTGTCCATTCCATCACCTCCAGTATGTTTCCATACTTGGAACGGCGTCAATGGAACCAGTCCGGTGTAGCTATGGCAGCGGCAGGAAAAGCTCGCACCACTTGTACAAAGCAAGTAGTCTGGCAAGGGCGGTGTCGCACTGACCCTCCAGGCCAGGAAGATCCCGAGCTCGAACGCTGGTGTGTGCCGAGTTTAGCCAACCTCAGCCCAGGTGGTTGGGACGCCGCGACTCGGGGAATAATCAGAGCACGGTTGTACTCCAGTCTGCTGGCCAAGGTAAGTGAGGCTTCCTTTACTTTGGGGGGGGGGGGGGGGGGGGGGGAGTGTGGAGGTTTCCAGAGCTGCTTTCCATCCACAGAAATAAATCAAGTCACTAGGAGTTTCGAAAACCCAACCTGTGCATTATCTTTACAGAGAAATATAAGTAAGTGGAGAATATAAGAGACAGAGCAGGGGGCAGTGACGATTCTATAGTCGATGGAACCTGGAAATCGAGCCCTCAAAGTCCAGGTAACTCGAACATAATTAGGAGCAGGAGTTGGCCATTCGGCCCCTCGAGCCTGCTCCGCCATTCAATAAGACCACGGCTGATCATCGACCTCAACTCCACTTTCCCGCCCGATCCCCATATCCCTCGATTCCCTTAATATCCAAGTGTCTTTATTTGTGCTCATGGTTCCCATTTGCTGGTTTCACCTGATCAAATATCGTGCTTGCGGAGAATTTGGAAGCGACGGTTCTTTGTGCTGTTGCCTCGGGCAGATGGGACAGCATTGAAAGTATGCGTCACATACTCAAAGTGTCCAATTGTGAGCACAGCTTCTCCAGTGCAAACCCCCACAATACTCGTCCATCATTACACAAAGCGACGCTTGCCAGACTGAATGGACTCTCTTCACTCAGATACTGCCTGGTGTGTGAAAGGACAGATACGAAGACTTGGAAATTGGGGCTGCTTTTGTGTGAACGGAAGAGATTGAAGGGTGATTGGATAGAGATTCTCAAAATTATGAATGAACAGGACAGAGTAGACAGAAACAGATCGTTTCCAGTGGATAAGGAACAATGCCAGAGATTTAGGAGAGTGAACAGATTTTATTTTTTATAAACAGAGGGTTGAGAGACTGTGGAACGCACTAGTGAGATGATCAATTCAAGCAGGGACCATGTCAATATTTAAAGCCAGGTTAGGTAGGTTGAAAGGGGATATGGGAACAGGACAGATACATGGGATTAGATGACTGCTCACGGGATAAACACCAACATGGACTGGCTGGGCTAGCAGCCTGCTGCTCCCATGTTGGAATTTCTGTACAATTCTTCCCGCTTACTGTTAAACAGCGTTCCGTCGCAGTACCTGATCTTTGCCACAAGATGTCACTTTGAGACTGAATGACAGCCCTCGGGCAGCACTGTGTGCACTGGGCTGTGTCTGCACCTACGCCCATTGACTATAATCACACTGTTCTCACAGGCCTCCCCCCCTCCACGAGTGCTGATTAATAGGTCCCAGGTTCATTTCGTAATCGGATCTCGGCTGCGGCAGTACTTGGGGCACGACAGAATGGTCGCTGCGTCCCCCCAGGGTTGAAGTGGGAAGCAGGAAATCAGGCAGCGTTCCGGCTCCTGATCACTACTTCAGGAGCTCCTGCTGGAAATGCTGTCGTCAGTTAAAGGGGAACGCGATGCCCCCCCCCACTCGAAGAACGGTTATTTGGGGCGCATATCCTTGGGATTGCACCCCAAGAGTCAACGCTTTCAGGAGAGGAGGGGAGAAAATAAACCACACAGGCACCATGACGTTTTTAAAGAGTCTCTAAAATATTGTTCACAAGCCAAAGGGACACTGCAAAGGACTGACATGAAGAATACTGTCGCCGGGCTTAACTACTATTCTGAGTGCCGGTGGGGGCGATGGTGGCTCTGGGGAGTGCAGCCAGAGCCAAGTCCACGGCACCACGGGTGGTTCAGCTGCACGGCGGGGGGAGGAAGAAGAATGGAAGAGCTATAGTGGTAGGAGATTCGATAGTCAGGGGAGCAGACAGGTGTTCCTGCGGCCACAGACATGACTCCAGGATGGTATGTTGCCTCCCTGGTGTCAGGGTCATGGATGTCACTGAGCGGCTGCAGGGCATTCTGGGGGGAGAGGGTGAACAGCCAGAGGTCGTGGCCCATATCAGGACCAATGTATTGAGTAGGAAGTGGGGGAGGAACTTAACACAATCATAATCACTGAGGAGGTGATACTCAATAAGATAATGGGACTAAAGGCGGAAAAATTCCCTGGACCTGATGGCTTGCATCCTAGGGTCTTAAGAGAAGTAGCGGCAGGGATTGTGGATGCATTGGTTGTAATTTACCAAAATTCCCTGGATTCTGGGGCGTTCCCAGCAGATTGGAAAACTGCAAATGTAACGCCTCTATTTAAAAAAGGAGGCAGACAAAAAGCAGGAAACTATAGACCAGTTAGCCCAACATCTGTGGTTGGGAAAATGTTGGGAGTCCATTATTAAAGAAGCAGTCGTAGGACATTTGGAAAAGCAAAATTCGGTCAGGCAGAGTCAGCATGGATTTATGAAGGGGAAGTCATGTTTGACAAATTTGCTGGAGTTCTTTGAGGATGTAACGAACAGGGTGGATAAAGGGGAACCAGTGGATGTGGTGTATTTGGACTTCCAGAAGGCATTTGACAAGGTGCCATATAAAAGGTTACTGCACAAGATAAAAATCCATGGGGTTGGGGGTAATATATTAGCATGGATAGAGGATTGGTTAACTAACAGAGAACAGAGAGTCGGGATAAATGGTTCATTCTCTGATTGGCAAACAGTAACTAGTGGGGTGCCGCAGGGATCAGTGCTGGGACCCCAGCTATTTACAATATATATTAACGACTTGGAAGAAGGGACTGAGTGTAACGTAGCCAAGTTTGCTGATGATACAAAGATGGGAGGAAAAGCAATGTGTGAGGAGGACACAAAAAATCTGCAAAAGGACAGACAGGCTAAGTGAGTGGGCAAAAATTTAGCAGATGGAGTATAATGTCGGAAAGTGTGAGGTCATGCACTTTGGCAGAAAAAAAACCAAAGAGCAGGTTATTATTTAAATGGAGAAAGATTGTAAAGTGCCACAGTACAGCAGGACCTGGGGGTACTTGTGCCTGAAACACAAAAGGATAGTATGCTGGTACAGCAAGTGATCAGGAAGGCCAATGTTATCTTGGCCTTTATTGCAAAGGGGATGGAGTATAAAAGTAGGGAAGTCTTGCTACAGCTATAGAAGGTATTGATGAGGCCACACCCGGAATACTGCGTACAGTTTTGGTTTCCATATTAAGAAAGGATATACTTGCTTTGGAGGCAGTTCAGAGAAGGTTCACTAGGTTGATTCCAGGGATGAGGGGGTTGACTTATGAGGAAAGGTTGAGTAGGTTGGGTCTCTACTCATTGGAATTCAGAAGAATGAGAGGTGATCTTATCGAAACGTATAAGATTATGAGGGGGCTTGACAAGGTGGATGCAGAGAGATGTTTCCACTGATAGGGGAGACTGGAACTAGAGGGCATGATCTTAGAATAAGGGGCCGCCCATTTAAAACTGAGGTGAGGAGAAATTTCTTCTGAGGGTTGTAAATCTGTGGAATTCGCTGCCTCAGAGAGCTGTAGAAGCTGGGTCATTGATTATATTTAAGACAGAAATAGGCAGTTTCTTAAACGATAAGGGAATAAGGAGTTATGGGGAGCGGGCGTGGAAGTGGACCCGAGTCCATGATCGGATCAGCCATGATCTTATTGAATGGCGGAACAGGCTTGAGGGGCCGTATGGCCTAACCCTGCTCCTATTTCTTATGTTCTTATGTTACTAATCCCTAGAATTGAAGACCGAAGAAGTTGCCTCAGCCTCAGTTGTCACAGTGCATTCACAGTCAGGCCAAGAAACCTGGATCGGTCAATCAGTGCATTCCTCCCCAAGCACTGTGCACTGCAGCTTCTAACACACTTTTGCGTATAGTAATGGAGTTGTAATGTTACAGGACGAGTAATCCAGAGGCCTGAATCCACAGAATGTGAAGTCAAATCCTACCATGGCACTCGACACTTGATTTCAGGTTTTTTTTAAAAAAAAGAATATAAACTGGAAATAAAAAAAACTGGCATTAGTAAAAGGGACCAAAGTTGTTAGAATGGGGATAGGGCAGGAAAGTTGAGTTGATGTAGAACTTCATTTAATGACGGAGCAGGCCCGAGGGGTCATATGTTCTTGTGTGTGACTGTACACTGGCGTCAAAATCTGCATATTCACCGTAACATACAAACAATGACAGACAGGGAAAGACCCTCAAATCCATCTTGCCTGTCCCACACAACTGTGGTACAATGGATTTAAAGTAATTGGGGAGAGGTTTAGAGGGTATTTGAAGGGAAATGTTCCCGCCCAGAGGGTGGAGAGTCTGGAACTCACTGCCTGAAAGGGTGGGAGAGGCAGAAACCCTCACCACATTTAAAAAGTACCTGGATATGCGCTTGGAGTGCTGTAACCTACAGGGCTATGGACCCAGAGCTGGAAAGTGGGATTCGGCTGGGTAGCTCTTGGTCAGCCAGCACGGACACAATGGGCCGAAATGGCCTCCTTCCGTGCTGTAAACCTCTATGATTTCATGAATGGCTTCAGAAAGCGAATGTGCACCTATGTGTGGAATACCTTCATGAAATATACCTGAATTTAATTATTTTTGTTGGCTTCTCAAAGTACAAAGTGGAGATGGAAATCACTCGCCCTCTTCAATGGCACTTTAAAAATAGATTGTCAAATGTATGACAAAGGCCTATTTGGGTGAATAAAACATTCAGTTTTAAAACCACTCCAGCAGTATATATATGTATAGGCAGAGATTTATCGACAGCCCGCAGTGAGCTACTTGCTAGTAATTCAATCAAGCTGCTCTGATGACATAGCGAGTGACAGCAACACTGGTGCACCTTCAAAGATCACCAGGCTCGGACCGAATTACTAGCTCAAACTCGTCGCGAGTTACTTGTTCCTCTCACCCTCATCGCGGTTTAGTGAACAGATGAAATGTATCAGCAGGGTGATGCTGAGCCGCAGACCAGGAACATCTCGGGATCGGACCTCAGACAGGGGCAGCAGAGAGACAATTACTGTGTGTCCCAGAGGAGGAACAAGCCAGGGTTTTCTCTCACGATTAGTATCCTGCAATACCCCTTCGCCCTTGGGTGGCATCTGGTAACAAATTCTTGGATTTTGACACAGCAAAGATGAACGTCAAAATACATCAGAGTTGGGATAATACATAACTTGAGAGATGATAGCGGTCAAAAACTTGCTGCTCATGATATTGTTCAATAATCAGACACGCAGGCACACACACGCGTGCACACAGGCACACACACACAGGCCGAGGCTCATGAGAATACAAACCTACCTTTGTGCAGACGACCAGGACTGGAATGCCCAGATTGTGCGTTAGTACATTCTCACCCAACGGCAGAACCACCTCCTCGTCCTCCTGACCAGACACGGGCACCCTCCTCTGCGGTGAGCCCGGCGACCCTTCCTCAGGCTCCACATACTCCTGGAACTCCTTCACCACTGGGGACAGAACACACACAGGGCATGAAACAACACGGAGCAGGGAAAGGCATCTGGATCCACTCTGCCCACAGGCAGCTCATGCTCTCCTTCCCTCCCAGTCCAAGATTTATCTCTCTCTCTCTCTCTCTCTCTCTCTTTCTCTTTCCCAACCCCAATGTCAATCGAAACAACCTCAACCCTTATAATCCTCAATTATCAATCTGGTTCCTTTGCAAAAAGACATCAACTAAATTACAACTAACTCACATTTTTACGGTCGTGTGGGGAGAGACCGTTCCTTCAGTCAACTTGCTGGAGGCTGTGAATTTTGTATTCTCCCCTCAGGCTGTGCGCTCGCTATCCGAGCCAGTTACAACATTCACAGCCTCCAGCATGTTTAGTGATTAAAATATGAAAATCACAAACATAGGGAAAAGCGAGTCACAGTATTTATAACTAAAATTAGTTGGTGATTCACACACGGCAGGTGGGCAGCAATGTTCCCGTTAATGTTTTGGGGGTGTGCAGGCCCATTCAAGTTCTGGTGTGCGCGCGCGATTCCTGCATTTAGAAGCCAGTGAGTGGCCTGCGCAGGACCTCCAGACCGCCGAGTTGACATACACCTCAACGGGAGCGCTGGTGGGCATTGTAACTTGTGGTTAGCAATCCTACTCCATATTAGAGCCGTTTCCTGAACGATAATATGGATTTATTTCCGTGGGTAAAGAAGTTTCTCCTGAATTTACTGCTGGATTTATTAGTGATGAGCTTATATTTATGGCCCCCTAGTTTTGGTCTCACCAACAAGTGGAAACACTTTCACCGGGTCTACCGTCATCATTTTAAGGACCTCGATCAGGACCTCAGCCATCTCTTTTGTAGAGTAAAGAGCCCCAGCCGGTTCAGTCTTTCCGGATACTAATGACCTTTCAGTTTCGGCGTCATCCTTGTAAATGAGATTAGCCAGCGACTCCGGACAAGAGGGTCTTGTGAGGCCGTGTAAATGGAGCAGCTGCTGGCAATCGATGACAGCGAGACACACCTTTAACCAGGTCTTGCTTTCACCGTCCAGGCTAGCGGGCTGATGCACAAGATCATCTCAATATCACATTGCCCACACAAGTACAGGGAATCAAGTGCCACGCGGTCAGCAAGTGAGAACTGGGCAAGCGTGGTACAGCGCGAGCGAGCCCCTGTCTCAGTACCACCCTGCTCACAGAGACCAGAACCAAGCAGCAGTACAGAGGCAGCACATCCGAGAGGTGATCTGATTGAAACGTATAAGATTCTGAGGGGGCTTGACAGGGTGGATGCAGAGAGGATGTTTCCCCTCGTGGGGAAAATCTAGAACTAGGGGGCATAGTTTCAGAATAAGGGGCCGCCCATTTAAAACTGAGATGGAGGAATTTCTTCTCTCAGAGGGTTGTAAATCTGTGGAATTCTCTGCCCCAGAGAGCTGTGGAGGCTGGGTCATTGAATATATTTAAGGCGGAGATAGACAGATTTTTGAACGCTAAGGGAGTGAAGGGTTATGGGGAGCGGACGGTGAAGTGGATCCGAGTCCATGATCAGATTAAATGGCGGAACAGGCTCAAGGGGCCAAATGGCCGACACCTGCTCCTATTTCTTTTGTTCTTATGTTCTAATCTAGTGAAACAGGGAGCCATGCAGAAAGGTAAAAGCACCGAAACTGAACAGCAAAGGCATTTTCAGACTGGAACCAGCTTGGCTTGGCGCACGAGATCAGCACCCACGTGCCCGTTGCTAATTTATATTACTGAAAGGGGTGTAGGGGCTGTAGACTAGAATTGCCCTCCCTCAATGTGAACTAAGAAACGCCGCTGCAGAAAAACACCTTGGAACTATCCCCACCGTTGAGTGCAGGCATGCAGACGGTTTTACAACACAACACAAACTCCTGAACAGCAATGGCTAAAAGCCACCTGAAAAACACACAGCGCAGTCCAACTACCAGCCAACACAGTAATGCCAGTGTCCTTCCTCGGGAGGTGTGCAGTAAGTGGTTTTGGAGGATGAAGAGAGTAGTGATCACACCCAATATTCCCTCTAATTTTTTTTCCACGCATTGACCCCTTTAAATTTGCTGCGCAGTAAATTCCAGCAGCAGCAGCTTGAGCGGCCCGAGCGGAACCTCGCGAGCGATGCATAACCGCATGCCCACGCACCTTAGCGGGAACACTGATCTCACCCTGCACTGGGAAAAAACTTCAGCCTCTAGTGGTTTTTATGCTGAGGCAGAAGACTCACTCCAGGGACTCGAGCTCCAGTGCAGTGCTGAGGGGGTGCTGCACTGTCGGAGGATGACACATTAAACTGAGGCCCCATCTGTTCTCTCAGGTGGACGTAAATGATCCCATGGCATTAGTTCAAAGAGCAAGGGAGTTATCCCCGGTGTCCTGGGGCCAATGACTATCCCTCAATCAACATAACAAAAACAGACTATCTGGTCATAGAAATATAGAAAATAGGTGCAGGAGTAGGCCATTCGGTCCTTCGAGCCTGCACCGCCATTCAATATGATCATGGCTGATCATTCACCTCAGTACCCCATTCCTGCTTTCTCTCCATACCCCTTGATCCCTTTAGCCGTAAGGGCCATATCTAACTCCCTCTTGAATATATCCAATGAACTGGCATCAACAACTCTCTGCAGTAGGGAATTCCACAGGTTAACAACTCTGAGTGAAGAAGTTTCTCCTCATCTCAGTCCTAAATGGCTTACCCCTGATCCTTAGACTGTGTCTCCTGGTTTTGGACTTCCCCAACATCGGGAACATTCTTCCTGCATCTAACCTGTCCAGTCCCGTCAGAATTGTATATGTTTCTATGAGATCCCATCTCATCCTTCTAAACTCCAGTGAATAAAGACCCAGTCGATCCAGTCTCTCCTCATATGTCAGACCAACCATCCCGGGAATCAGTCTGGTGAACCTTCGCTGCACTCCCTCAATAGCAAGAACGTCCTTTCTCAGATTAGGAGACCAAAACTGAACACAATATCCCAGGTGAGGCCTCACCAAGGCCCTGTACAACTGCAGTAAGACCTCCCTGCTCCTATACACAAAACCCCTAGCTATGAAGGCCAACATACCATTTGCCTTCTTCACCGCCTGCTGTACCTGAATGCCAACTTTCAATGACTGCTGTACCATGACACCCAGGTCTCGTTGCACCTCCCCTTTTCCTAATCTGCCGCCATTCAGATAATATTCTGCCTTCGTGTTTTTGCCACCAAAGTGGATAGTCTCACATTTATCCACATTATCTGAATGGCGGATATTCTGCATCTGCCATGCATTTGCCCACTCACCTAACCTGGTCATTATCACATTGGTGTTTGTGGGAGCTTGCTGTGCGCAAATTGATTGCTGTGTTTTCACAGTTAATACACTTCAAAATAGTACTTTATTGGCTGTAAAGCGATTTCCCAGAGACATCCAGTGGTCGTGAAAGGCAGTATATTTATATATAACTATTTCTCTGCCCCAGAGAGCTATGGAGGCTGGGTCATCGAATATATTTAAGGCGGAGATAGACAGATTTTTGAACGATAAGGGAGTCGAGGGTTATGGGGAATGTGGGGAAGTGGAGCTGAGTCCATGATCAGATCAACCATGATTTTATTGAATGGTGGAGAGCAGACATGAGGGTCCAAATGGCCGACTCCTGCTCCTATTTTTTAATGTCTTCCTTTTTTCTTTCTGTATGCTGTTCTTCGATGTTGCTGCTGGTCCTCCAATTCGGTACTACTGCGCCCAGCAGTCAAATAAAGGTGAAGGGCATTGTTTATTGCAGGCTGGATCCTGGGAGAGCCCCTCCTGCGCCTACCCCAAAGTGCCCCCTCTCCCATGTTTGCCCTCACCCTCCCTGTAAAGCAGTGACAATGGGGAAACACGTGCACAGAGTAGCCATAGCATTTTGGCTGGTGTATTTGGACCTCAAGACCTCAGCACTGAAGATTGGATAGGTTGGGGTTATTTTCTTTGGATCAGAGAAGGCGGAGGAGAGATTTAATTGTGGTGTATAAAATTGAGGGGCCTGGATAGAATGGAGATGAAGGACCTATTTCCCTTGGCAGAGAGGTCAACAACCAGGGGGCATAGATTTAAAGTAATTGGTAGAAAGATTAGAGGGAAATTGGTGGGGGTCTGGAACTCACTGCCTGAAAGGGTGGGAGGCGCAGAAACTCTCACCACATTTAATAAGTATTTGGTGAGCACCTGAAGTGCCGTAACCTACAGGGCTACAGACCAAGAACTGGAAAGTGGGATTAGGCTGGGTAGCTCTGTTGGCCGGCGCGGACACGATGGGCCGAATGGCCTCCTGCTGTGTTGTAAATTTCTATGATATGCTCTCCCTATTGACCAATAGAAATAAGATAAATACAGCCATTTGTACATTGCCTGTGAAATTTAATAAAGCATACAGATAAATGAATCAGAATATCTCATGCAGAAACCTTTCAGCATATGTGAAGTTCGAGAAATCCTTTCAGAAGTTTTACAATTTGTTTTTTTTTTTTAAAAACAGAAGTCTAAGCGACAAAGTCAGCAGTGAAAAGTCGCAACAGTGAGAAGTGTTTGAACTCTGCCGAGGGAGAGATCCTGGTCACAGTGCACACACCTCCCTCGCAAAGCAAATAATGCAGATAAAGCAATCCATGTTTAGATAAAGTGTCATTGGTCCAAGGTGCAGAGAAGTTAAGATCACTAACACTCTCTCTCTGCCCTCCCCACCCAAGGACTTTAACCATGCAACCAAATGAGAATACAAGTTCAACCTCCAAAATCCAGAGTTCCGGAATCCAGAATGTTCCGTGGCAGGGTCGTTCGGAAACCGGAAAATGTTCCGATATCCGGACTCCCCCGCCTCGGCAAACCGACTTCGCCCTGGCCCCCTCCCTCTCCTTTACCTCAGCTGCCTGACTCCACTTACCTTGGGCCAGACAAGGAACTCCTCCACGGCGACGGGTCCCACCTGATCAGGTCCTCTTCGGCGGGGCCTGCATGAACACTCGAACAACTCATCGACGAGCACCGTGCTCCCCTCCCCCTCCCCCTCCCCGTTTGACGTTCTGAAATCCGGAAATATCCGAACCTGGGCTCAGGTGTTTCCGGATTCGTGACGTCAGAAAGACGTTCCAAAATCCGGCAAAACGCAAAATCTGGAACGGCCTCTGTCCCGAGGGTTCCGGATTTGGGACGCTACACCTGTGCAATGCAGAACTGCTCTGCTGTATCCAGAATACAGCCTCTTTACAGAGGGACGCCTTCAGCTACACCAAAACACAATATAAACCCAATTTTAAGGCAACTCTGCAGCCGTAAGTCTTATACATGCACAGACCTAACAAACTCGTAACTAACTCCTTGCATTTATATATTACCTTGAACACTTTATAAAGACGTCACAAAGCAATTCAGGAAAATGGAATCAGGTTCTGGGGGGGGAGGGGGGTGCTTATGGAGGGAATCCCAGAGCGTGGGGTCTAAGTGACTGAAGACACAGCCACGCAGCAACAGAGGAGACAGTAATACGCGAGTCCAGAATCAGGAGCACAGCTGAAGGCGCTGCGACTTTTGGATATTCAAAGACAATACTCACCGTTGAAGACGACAAGAAAAGATAATTTGGTGCTTTCACTGCATCAAAGAGCAGAGAGGAAAAACTCACTTTTCATGGAATTGGCAGGCCCAAGTCCCGCCCGATGACACACAATGTGTCTTATGGCAGTCACAGAAAATAGAGATCAACTTACCCCTCATCAAAACCACCTCAACCCCGAGTGCAGTTTATACACCCATGCCAGCCTATGCTACTCTATAAATGGGCAGCACTTGGGACGTTCACTTTGTTCTGTTTTGGGATTCGGACCTGCCGACTATCTGCTTTCACAGCAGCCAACTGCGAGCAGTCATGTTCCCTTGACTTTGTTTGGGTGGCATGTGCGGTTTTCCCTATTTAAAAGCCAGCGAGGTGGCTGGGTGGGAGCTGCAGAGTGCTGGGCGACTGCGCAGCTTAAAGGGAACATTGGCGAGCAGGCCGTGTCATCAAATCGCGCGAGCTGAAATGAAAGGCCGTTAGATTTTATAAACTTCTGACAAAGAATCTACACCTAAAATCTTAAGTCTCCTGTTCTCTCTCCACCAATGGCGATTGACCTGCTGAGCGCTGCCACCATGTTCTGCTTTTGCGTTAGGTTTTATCTCATAGCAAGTTACAGGGAAATAGGGAAGCAGGCGCATAAAGACTTGCATTTTATATAGCGTCTTTCACGACTACCGAACGTCACAAAGCGCTTTGCAGCCAATGAAGTGCAGTTACTGTCGTAATGTGGGAAACATTCCGATTTGTGTTTGTTGTGTAATTTCTGGGCACATTCTGCAATATCATCCGAGCTAGTGTCGCCTTTACCTAATCGATGAAAAACGCAGCACACGATCCGTTCAGTCAAGATGTAACTCTAGCAGCCGGTTAACAATGGCTGAGAGAGAGAGAGAGAGAGAGAGAGAGAGAGAGAGAGAGAGAGAGAGAGAGAGAGAGAGGAAAATGCTGAGGTATTGTTGCACAAGTGCCTACCTTCTTCCTTGGCCAGTGTGTTTGGCCAAATGATGATGGTCAGCAGGCTATTTGATTGTGAGGAGCATCACAAGAGACCCTAAATTCCTGTCTTCACTCAAAAGGCACAGAGACAGGCAGAGAAACCAGGAGCAGGAGCCTTGGCAGAATTATGATGATTTTTTTTTTTAAAACTTGCTAATCTACAGCCACTGAAGCCAACGACAACTGCACCCAGTGCCCTGGCATAAATCACCGTCCCCGGCACAGATCGGCGATCAAAGATGGGGTCAGCAGCACACTGGCAGGGCTCTGATCTACGGGGACATCAAGGGGCCCAGGTTAAATACTTTCAGTTCTGATGACAGATCACTTAACTGAAATGTTTCTCTCCACAGACGCTGCCTAACCTGCTGAGTATTTCCAGCATTTTCTGTTCATATATTAAATATTTTTCATAGCAGTTTTTCCAAATATTCTTAGTTCCAACCGTTTATGTCCTCCACCAGGAGGTACATGGAAGTGGGATAGGCAGTGGGAGTTGCTCCTTCGGAGCTTGCCCGCTTGTTTCCCCACATTACAACACTGACTACATTCCAATCGTACTTTATTGGCTATAAAGCGCTTCGAGGCGTCAGGTGGTCGTGAAAGGCACTATATAAATCCAAGTCTTTCTTTCTTTGAGGCGATCAGGCAATCCCTTTTAAACCAAACAGCTGCTTTTCCTCCCCCGTTCCAAGGATCTTGTGTTACGTTTGGAATAACATTAAAGAAATAAAACAGTTCCCGGTCAGTAAAAAGCAGGTCATGTTGATTCAGAGGGGCCAGCTGTGGCTCAGTGGGTAGCACTCTCTCTCGCCTTCAATCATGGGTTCAAGTCTCACTCGAGACTGGAGCACAAAAATCTAGGCTGACACTCGCAGTTACACCGAGGGAGTTCGAGGTGCCGCCTTTTGGATAAGACATTAAACCGAGGGCCCATCTGCTCTCAAGTGCACATAAAAAGATCACATGTCGAAGAAGAGCAGGGGAGTTCTCCCCGGAGTCCTAGGGCCATTATTTATCCCTCATCACTAAAACAGAGTATCAGGACATTATCATATTGCTGTTTGTGGGTGCATGCTGTGCACAAATAGGCTGCCGCGTTTCCTAATTACAACAGTGACTACACTTCAAAATTAATTCATTGGCTGTAAAGCGCTTTGGGACATCCGGAGGTTCTGAAAGGCGCTACAGAAATGCAAGTCTTTTCTTTTGAAGGGTAGAGATTACAATCTCAAATAAGAGAGTGAAAATCCCCTCATGACAAGTTTGTTTCTTTAAGGTGTTTCCTTAAGGTGTTTCCTTATCTGTGTGCTCAGGAGGTTCCAGCAACTCTTACAATCATAAAGACATTGCAGTCTGTAATATATGTAATAATTGTTTATTTGGAGACACAGCCATAGGTTCTAAATTTAACTAGTGCAGCTTGGCTCAGTGATAGAATATGCATCTGAATCAGAATCAGAAGGCTGTCGGCTCAAGCCACACACCAAGAACTGGACACTTATTTCCGTCGTTAGGGCAATACTGAGGGAGTATTGTTAGAGGTGCCGTCTTTCGGATGAAATGTTAAACTGAGTAGCGGTAAAAGATCCCACAGCACTACTGGAAGAGCAGCGAGGAGCAGTTCCAGTTTGCAGGCCAACTTCCTTCCCTGAACTGATTACCTCTCATTTTTGTTCGTGGGATCTTGCTGTTCACAACTTAGCTTCCATGTTTGCCTACACGACAGTGACTGCACTTAAAAAGTAATTCGTCTGTGTGAAGCACGGAGTTATGCCAAACCTTTAGAAATCACTGGTTAGGCCTCAGCAGGATTCTGGTGTCCAATTGCAGTCACTGCATTTTAGGAAGGATGTCCAAGCCTTGGCAGATGTAGAGGTTTACCAGAATGGTACCAGGGATGAGGGACTTCAGTTATGTGGAGAGACTGGTTCCACTGGCAGGAGGGTGGGTAACCAGAGGACACTGATTTAAGACAAATTAGCTGAAGAACCAGAGTGAAGAGGAAGAAAAATTATTTTACACAGCGAGTTGTGGTCGGGAACGCACTGCCTGAAAATAGTGGGAGCAGATTCAATAGTAACTTTCAAACGGGGAAATTGGATAAATTCCTGAAGGGGAAAAGATTTTCGGGGCTGTGGGGAGTGCGCCTGGGGGGGGGGGAAACTGATTGGAGCGCTCTTTCACCGAGGCGACACAGACATGATGGGCCGAATGGCCTCCTTCTGTGCTGTATCATTCTGCGAGACAAATTCACGTTCGTTATTACAAAATATAAGGAAGAATGTGCAATGTCAGTACCATCCATATTCAAACAATATGCAACATCATATATTGCTGAACACAGGAAGATCAGGTTTTTTGTTTAAATATATTGTGGGAGGGGCATGAATGCTCATAGCGCAGGACAGCAAAGAATTGCGTTTCTATAGCACCTATCACAACCTCAGAACATCCCAAAGTGCTTTAAAGACCATGAAGTACTTTCTGAAATGCAGTAGCAGACGGAGCCTCGGTTTAACGGCTCATCCGAAAGATGGCACCTCCGACAGTGCGGCACTCCCTCAGCACTGCACTGGGAGCATCAGACCAGATTTGTGTGCTCAAGCCTCTGGAGTGGGACTTGAACCCGCAACCTTTTGACCCAGAGGCGAGGCTGCTACCCACTTAGCCACGGCTGACACAAAAAAGAGATGATGAGATTAAGCGAGTAGTCGCGATGTCAAGCTTTGGTTCTTATTGTAGGATGGTGGGCTAAGTGAAGGGGAGAAGAAGTTTTGAGGTGTCAGAAGGGGGAACGTGATTAAGAGACGGTGCAGCGAGTCTCTGTCAGCACAGTGAGGATGGAGGGAAGGAAGAACAAAATTACAAAACTGGTCACCAACTTGGGCATATCTGCCCCCCGCCCACGCCACAACCCACGCCCACATTTACCGCATCGCTAGCAGGTTTGTCATCCAGACAGTCTGATCACTTATTACAATTACTTCGAGAATTGTGAACCTGTGGTAGTCTCTGCCGCAGAAAGTTGTTGAGGCCAGTTCGTTAGATATATTCAAAAGGGAGTTAGATGTGGCCCTTACGGCTAAAGGGATCAAGGGGTATGGAGAGAAAGCAGGAATGGGGTACTGAAGTTGCATGACCAGCCATGATCATATATTGAATGGTGGTGCAGGCTATTTTCTATGTTTCTATAAAACGTTCTGATCTATAAAATCATTGAAAAGGCACCACCTCAGTGTGAAGAGGAGGAATCTGCTGGAGTCAGAAGAATAGATCCGGGGAGGAGAGAAGAGGAGGGGGAGGGGGATAACAGAGGGAGATACGAGATGTGCTGACCTATATTTTATTTGATCAAGAAGCCTAGGTGGGAAATAAGCAAAACCGAAAATTGCTTGGGTGATGAGCTCGGGGTCTAAAAGCTTGTAGACAGCGGTGTTTAAATCCGTTGGCAATAATGGAAAGTTAAAATTAAAATCACAAAGCCTGCACACATTCTGCGGAATAGAACTTGTAGCATGAGCGGAGGTTGCATTTCCCCCTCCCCTCGGGAGATGCACAGTCTCAGTTACCCACAGCATCCAGTCTTCAGAAAAAACACACACTACCCTAATGCTGCAAATTGAAGAAATACAGGAAATTGACTTACATTTCTATAGCGCCTTTCCCGACCTCAGGAAATCCCAAAGCACTTTACAGCCAATGAAGTACCTTTGGAGTGTAGTCATTGTTCTAGGGGGAGAAACTGGGCGCATTTGCGCCTCCCATTAGCATCCCTGGGGGCCTTTGCGACCGGGATGGCGGCAGTCTTATGGCATCGCACCCCGACCTCCTGCGCGCGGAGATAGTGACATCATTGCCCTGCGCATCACCCCGGACCCAGAAGTTCCCCTTTGCCCCCTGCAGCAACGCCGGGTGAAAACAGCGACAGTGGCAGGAGGCACGGCTCGGGGCGGCTATTAAAGGAGAGATCGCTGAGGCAAGACTTACCTTTGTTGTTGCTGGTTTTTTCCGGGAGTTCCGGCTGACGATCCTTCAGCCCGACACTCTGCTCGAGTGCCAGACTGATCCCGCAGGATCGTTGCTCCATTGGTGGTCCAGGTAGGTTCCTTTTATATTGCAGAGCCTGTGGCAATGAGCCTTCCCTTTACAGAAGAGAAGGGCCCTTTGAACACGGCAGCACCGAACAGCCCAGTGTGCAGCACTGCTGAGGTTTCTGCCCTGTCTGTATCCTTGAGCGCTCCCAGCGAGCGCTTCCTGGAAAGCTAAAACCAATTTTTTGAAACCTGGGAAACATTAGCACCTGCCGCTAAGTTTCCCTGCTTTCAAAAGTTACCATCCCCAAACGGGGCGATAATGAATTTCAACCCCCTAATGTAGGAAATTCACTAAAGTTTGGGATAACTTAAAAAAACAAAAGTTTTCTCCCTCCAACCTTTTCAACTGAATTTCTGCATCTGCTGTGGTATAATTCCACCAGCACCCCCTCCAGTGGCCATTGATAAACCGAGACAGCGAGTGTCAGAGTTATTTTGCAGGAGGGGGCGGTGGGAGGGAATAATCACGGCTGTGCCCGATCCCTGCTCCCACCTGCTGTCCTCACACGCTCACTTTCTATTTTAGACGATTTAAATTTTGCGGAATAGCGAGTGGCAGCAGGAACCAGTGTTCCCTGTGATTTTGTGGGGTATGTGACACCTTTAAGTGGCTGCACTGGCCGTTCAAATGTTTGCACATGGAAGGTTATTCCAATTAAAGAACCGGCGAGCGGCCTGCGTGGGAGTTCCAGACTGGTGCACAGCCACGCAGCTTAACGGGAACACTAACCGGGAATGGGACCAAGATCCTTCTGGTCTGTACGGGATCATGCTGCACAGTACTTCATTGATTGTAAAGCGCCTGGGGACATCCGGAGGTTGGAAAAGGCACTATAGAAATGCAAGTCTTTCTTGTTACTTGTTTGATGCGACAGAGGTTAGAATTAAATGACAGCTTGGCTCAGTACAGTGCACTCCTGCCTTAAGTCAGAAGCCCCTGGGATCAAGCTCTACTCTAAAATCTAGGGCAATGTTGCAGTGTCAGAGCACCGGTCTTTTGGGTGAGATGTTAAACCAATGTCCCGTCTGCCCATTCCAGTAACACAAAATATCCCATGGCACTATTCAAGGAGCATGGGGTATTCCTGGTCAACATTTTGCCCGCAACCATCGCCATAAAAACAATTTAACTGGTCATTGACCTCATTTGCTGTGTGTGGGATCTCATCATCATAGGCAGTCCCTCGAAGCGAGGGTGACTTGCTTCCACACCAAAAAAGGACAAGTTCACAGGTGTTTCAATGAAGGACCTAATATTCCGGATCCCTAACTACATCCTGAAGGGTGGAAGATGCCTGTGTGTGGATTTTTTTAACGTGGGGTGACCGTTGCACACCAGCCACCACACGGGCTTGACAGAGCGAGGTCTTGGTCCAGTGGCAAGGGTTAACCAGGACGACTGGAGACCTGCTCTGCTGCACGGACCTAGTGCGCGCACATATCGCAGTGTGGACTATTACAGATAGAAACAGAGAAAATAGGAGCTGTAGGCGGCCATTCGGCCCCTCGAGTCTGCACCGCCATAGGTGATTACACACTTCAAAAATCATTCATTGGTTGGGAAACACTTTGGGATGTCCCAAATCAATGATACGGTGCAATATAAAAACAAGTTCTTTCTCGTACATATCTGCATTGTTCCCTCAACTTCATGGTTTACACAGCGACAGCCCGAATCAGTGAGGTGTGTAACATTTCCACAACTCTCACTCCTCATTTGCTTCAATCCCCATTTTGTTTCATTTATTTTAACTTCATTCATCTCATTGTTCTTTATAAAGACTTGCATTTCTATAGCACCTTTCACAACCATCAACGTCCCAAAGCGCTTCACAGCCAATGATGTACTTTTTGAAGTGTAGTCACTGTTGTAATGCAGGAAATGAAGCAATTTGCACACAACAAGCTCCCACACACAGCAATGTGGTAATGACCAGATAATCTGTTTTAGTGATGTTGATTGAGGGATAAATATTGGCCCCAGGACACCGGGGAGAATGCCCCTGCTCTTCTTTGAAATATTGACCGTGGGATCTTTTACGTCCACCGAGAGAGAAGGCAGGATCTCGATTTAACGTCTCATTCGAAAGACGGCACCTCTGACAGTGCAGCACTCCTTAGCACTGCATTGGATTTTTGTGCTCAAGTCTCCGAGGGCGTTGCCCGAGGCTGTGTTTGCCTGGATGAGTCACTACATCCCAAAGTATTTCACTGCATGAAGTGCTGAGAGACAGAGGAATGATGCTCACCAGGTTTGCATCCACCAAACTACCGCCCCAGTACACCAAGTCACTTCCTCCTCACTCATCTGCCCTATAATTAGATCTGTTACTTCCCGTTTCACACACACTCAGTCTGGGGTGTTATTTTGGCTTCTGGCCAAGACTGCAGTATCATGCAGATGATTGAGGAGTTGCAGTTGCTGGCTCTCTTTTCTCTTCTCTTGAAAGGCGGCTGAGGGGTGACCTAATAGAGGTCTTTCAAATGATGAAAGGTTTTGATCAAGTGGATAGAGATGGAATGTTTCCACTTGTGGGGAAGAGCATAACTAGAGGCCATCAATACAAGATAGTTACCAAGAAATCTAATAGTGAATTCGGAAGAAACTTCTTTACTAATTGTTGAAAATGTGGAACTCACTACCACAGGGAGTGGTTGAAGCCAATAACATATGCATTTAAGGGGAGGTTGGAATAGAGGGAGATGCGGATAGAGTTAGATGAGGAAAGATGGGAGGAGGCTCGAGTGGAGCATAAACGGTGGCATGGACTGGTTGGGTTGAATGGCCTGTTTCTGTGCCGTATATCCAACCCATATTAAGGAAGGCAGCACCAGTTAACCACTTGCTGAAGACTTCTTCAGCTATAACCTGTGGCACCTTGGCTCTGGCTCGTATGTTTGAGTCCCACACTAGGGGCCCAAGTTTCGGGCCACGCCTTGGATCTGGACGCCCGTTTTTCGCGTCACAAAGCGCGCCTAAAAAAACTCACCTATTTTCCGGCTCTCTGCAAGCCCTCTGGAGCTGGGCGCGGCGCAGCATGAGTTGTGGGGGGCAGAGCCAGGGACCTCTGCACATGCACACTACATAACCAGTACTAAAACACACAAGGCAGGAGTTTGGACCTGTTTTTCAAATCTAAGTTCTACAGGAAAAACTTTCTCTGAAACAGCCCCAAGGGCGAACAAGGGTACTAACCCCAGTCTGCTGCCAATGTTGTTGTATAACTAACCATTTCACACATTGAGACTTCACACGTTAGATTTTAACCCCCATAATGAGCTGGCATCAGTCTGGGTCCATCTGCCAGCAGATGATTCGGACAGGTGCCTTTCTGGGTTCTGCTCCAATTCGGGGGCAATCAACACTGGTCATTTTTCTTGAAAAGTTGAGCATGAGTTTTCATCTGAGACACAGTGGGCAGTGAGTAGTTGTGAAATTTCGCAGATCATTATTCGTGAGGAAAGTCATTTGCCCACTTCAGCTCCAACATGTCAAAGACTCGATAACCCTCAACAGCATACAATGGTGTCTTAACCGATTCCATGAATCTTTGCCTCACCATCTCCCCAACCTCCCTTTCCTCTCCAAAGTCCTTGAACGTAACATCGTCTCTCTCCGTTACTACCTCAGCTCATCCATACCTTTGTTACCTCTAAACTTGATTATTCCAACACACCCCTGGCTGGCCTCCCACATTCTACCCTACATAAACTTAAGGTCATCCAAAACCCGGCTGCCCGTGTCCTAACTCTCTCCAAATCCCATTCACCCATCACCCACTGTGCTCGCTGACCTACATTGTCTCCCGGTTAAGCAACATCTCGACTTTAAAATTCTCATCCTCGTTTTCAAATCCCTCCAGGGCCTCGCCTCTCCCCATCTCTGGAATCTCCTCCAGCCACCCCCTAAATCGATCAGATATCTGCACTCCTCTAATTCTGCCCCCGAGCGTGCATGATTATAATCGCTTTACCATTGGTGGCTGTGCCTTCAGCTGCCAAGGCACCAAACTCTGGAACTCCCTCCCTAAATCTCTCCGCCTCTCTATCCTCTTAAGACACTCAATAAAATCTAACTGTATTAAAAGGCACTATACAAGTTGTTATTAATGTACCCGCATGTTGATTACTTTCCACGTAAAGTACGTCCTGACACCAGTCTGCCAATTTGAACCCATGCTCCCTGTCCTAACGTTGGGTTCAGCTTAGGAGGAGGAATAGGAGAAGACTGTGGATTTTCACAGTACAAAGGTACCCTGAATCGCTTTAACTGGTTTGTTATTGACACCTGCCTTTTATAATTGCATTAGAAGCTGGCTGACTGGTTTTATTTAATTTCTACCAGGAAACTGATGAAACAAATTATACAAATACAGGAGCTTGCACTGGTTTTCCGGTCATTGGAGTGGGATAACATTTCAGTGAGCCAGTCTGCGAGACAGCACCAAGACAAACAGAGCAATGGATCATCGTCTCGTCACCTCGATGATGCATCGATTCCATTTTGTAACCTGGAAACTGGCTTGGTACCATTCAGATGTCAGTGAGTACTTAATGATGCACAGCATTCAACGGGCTGCTTAACCCTTAAAACACTGGGCAGAGTCAACGACAGCAGCGGGAATCCATGCAGTTTTTAGGTAGAGAAGGACCAGACATTGTAACCAACGTTCCTGCTGAGTGGCGAGGCCGAGCGGCGGTCTGGAGGTCCCGCGCAGGATGCTTGCCGGATATTACACAGAAGAAACCGCTGAGCCAGTGAAAGGGACTGTGCACGGAAAAAAATTTGAGGGAACATTGATTGCAAACTGGGTCAATATGTAGCATAATTACACCAGACCCCATCAGGCAGTCTGCACAAAATATACAAGAAACTAGCAGACAGTGGATGCGTTAGAGGCTGTACTTAGAAAGCCAAAAGCAATGGGTTATAGAGGATGTAGGAGGTTTTTCCAGAGTAAATGTATCTACATAGCACCTTATCACATCCGAGAAACTCCTTAGTAGCCAAAGAATCCTCCCCCACTCCCTCATCATGGCGGCGTCTCATAGGTTCATAAACATGCGACCCCTCGACCCTGCTCTGCCATTCAATAAGATCACGGCTGATCTTCTACCTCAACACTTTCCCACCCGATCCCCATATTCCTCGATTCCCTTAGTGTCAAAAATCTTTCGATTACTGTCTTCAATGACATCCACAGCCTTCCGGGCAGAAAATTCAAAAGATTCACCACGCTTTGAGTGAAGAAATCCCTCCTCATCTCAGTCCTAAATGGCTGATCCCTTACCAGAGACTGTGACCCCTGGTTCTAGACTCTCCAGCCCAGGGGAAACAACCTCTCAACATCTACCCTGTCAATCCCCCTCAGAATCTTACATGTTTCAATGAGATCACCTCATACTTCTAAACTCCAGAGAATAGGCCCAATCTACTCAATCTCTCCTCATAGGACAACACTCTCATCTCAGAAATCAATCTGGAGGAAGGAGGGAGGGAAGGAAGGAAGGAGGGAAGGAAGGAAGGAAGGAAGGAAGGAGGGAAGGAGGGAAGGAGGGAAGGAGGGAAGGAGGGAAGGAAGGAAGGAAGGAAGGGAAGGAAGGAAGGAAGGGAAGGAAGGAAGAAGAAGAAGGAGGAAGAAGAGGAGGAAGAGGAGGAGACGGGGACGGAGGAGGAAGACAGAGGAGGAGGAGATGGGGAAGGGGACAGAGGTGGAGGAGGAGTGAGATGGGGGAGGAGAAGGTCAAGAACGCTGCGAAAACCTTGCATTTATATAACGCCTCTAACCGAGAACATTCACAGGAGTGTAATCAGACTCAAACTGACACCGAGCCGAAGGATGGGCGACTAAAAGCTTGGTCAAAGTGGCAGGTTTTAAGGAGTATTTTAAAAGGAGATGGAGGTAGAGAGGGGAGAGGTTTGTGGAGGGAACTGCAGAGCCTCGAGCCTCAGCAGCTGAAGGCACGGCCACCGATGGTGAGGCGTAGAGTGTGAGATACATAAAAGGCCAGAGTTGGAGGAAGGCATAATGATGTCTGCTTGTTCAGATGGACACAAAAGCTCCCACACGGCACTATTGGAAGAAACACGGAGTTAAACGCCCCTCAGCTCACGTACAAGCAGAGCCTATCCGAATGGAGGAGCGGAGGGTGACTGTACCAGCATCCCGTGCCCCACAAGGAGTCGATGCCGGGGGAAAGAGGGGCAAAATTCAGAGGAAAAAGACTGCCTCCCGCCACTGTGTGCCACTGCCCAGCTCTCGAACATACTGCACTACCCATTCACGTCTCGGGTTTTTTATTTTTACAAAGAAAAATGTAAATCTAGTTGTAGTTTGCATTCTGATGGTAATCCATCCCCGCACAGGATTAGACGGCCAGTAGCAAAGACTGCCGATTATGTCACCTCATTGGCAGCCGGTACATTGCATGCAAGAATACGGGCTTTGTGTGCTCACTGCATGAGCTCATCTTTCCAAGTGAGTAAATCACAGTGCGTACCCCATCCCCCCAACATAAAACAATCACCCTGGGGAGCGGGTAACCTGTGCTGACCCTGCTACTATGTAAAATCTTTCACACCAGTCTGGGAAAATCTGCACGGTCCTGTGTTACCAATGATTTACGCTGTGGCTCGCACTTGCTGCCAAGATAATGTAAAACTTGCCAGCGTAGCAGTCAGTGAGAACAAGGCAAATGCGCAGTCTTTCCCTGGCGCCATCTAGAGGAAGGCACCAAAGCACAGGCAGAGAGGAGAAAAACAGAGAAAGACAACAACAACTTGTATTTACATAGCACCATTAACGTAATAAAACGTCCCACAGCGCTTCACAGGAGCATTATAAAACAAAACTTGATATCGAGCCACATAAGGAGATGTTACAACAGGTGATCTGGTTACAGTATAGGTTTTAAGGAGCGTCTTAATGGAGGCGAGGAGAGTCGGGGAGGTTTAAGGAGAGAGTTCCAGACCTTGCGGCCTAGGCAGCTGAAGGCACCAATGGTGGAACAATTAAAATCGGGGATACACAAGTGGCCAGAATTAGAGGAGCGCAGATATCTCGAGGGGTTGTGGGGCTGGAGGAGATGAGAGAGATAGGGAGGGCCGAGGGCCATGGAGGGATTTGTAATGTAAGGATGAGAATTTTCAATTTCAGGTATTGCCGGACCAGGAGCCAATGTAGGTCAGCGAGCACAGATGGTGATGGTCAATGGGACTTGATGCGAGTTGAGACACAACAAAGGGTCCTTTCACATCACTTCGGTCAAGCGGGTAGCTGCAGGACAGCTTTAGGAGGTTCCCCTGAGACAGTGGCCGTGGTACATGGAGCGCATGAAGAATGGACACTTGGGCATGGTAGCAGGGTTGTTCCCAGCATTCGAGCAACTGTAATCTAGTACAAGTTCATAGCTCCAGCAGAGAGAGAAAATTAGAAATTATATATAAATATATATAATTACACATCATAGAAGATTACAGTAGAGTCTGCGCCGGCTCTTTCAAAGACCAATCCTGTCAGTCCCACTCCCCGCTCTTTCCTCATATCTCTAATTTGTTTCTCTTTCCAGTATTTATCCAACTCCCTTTTGAAGGCTGCTGGCTGAATCTGCCTCCGCCGCCCTATCAGGCAGCGCATTCCAGATCCTAACCACGAGCTGCGTAAAGAAGTTTTTCCTCATGTCGTATCTGATTCTTTTGCCAACACCTTAAATATATGGCCACGGTATGGGGGAGGGAGGGAGAGAATCCAAGGAGGAAAGCAGCTGGGAAGAATTTGTACTGTATTACTTTGCAATATAAATCTGAATCAATAGAAAATCAGAATCGGACAGGCAGTACACACTATTAACACAGGTGGATGTATTAAAAGACTACAGTAGTAAAGAGAGCTTTGAATCAAGAACTGGGGGCATAGTTTCAGAATAAGGGGTCGCCCATTTAGAACAGAAATAAGGAGGAATTTCTTCTCCGAGGGTCATGAATCTTTAGAATTCTTTACCCCAGAGATCTGTGGAAGCTGGGTCATTGAATATATTTAAGGTGGAGATACAGATTTTTGAGCGATAAGGGAGTGAAGAGTTATGGGGAGCGGGCGGGGAAGTGGAGCTGAGTCCATGATCAGATCAGCCATGATCTTATTAAATGGCAGAGCAGGTTCGAGGGGTCAAATGGCCGACTCCTGCTCCTATTTCTTATGTTTTCATGGATGCAGAGGTGAACAGAGACCCTTGCGAGAGAGATGAGGCAGCGTGTAGACAAGAAAGAGTGCAATGTGGAGTTTGCCGGGCTCTGTTTGGACACGACCCTCCAGCAACCAACATCCAAGTGTCTGGAACCAATTCAAACTGAAGCACATCGCCATCCAAAACAAAACTGCAAGAGCCTGTTGCTGTTGAGCTCGGCAGGAGTTGCAGCGATTCCGCCAACCGATGAGCTCATTGTCCCAGTGTTTGGTATCATGGGAGTGTGCAGCAAGCAGGAAGAGCAGAGTCCAGAGAGGCGAAGGGTAAGCTTGAGCTGCAAACTGCAGCAAGTTACATTCCATTTACTGCCTATTTTAAGACAACTTTTTCAATGGCTTAAACTAGCCGAAAACAAATAGCCCCCACACACACACGGCGAAAACAGTGACAAACAACCAGTATAGAAACAATGTGCCACAGCTTGAAAGGCAGCAATAAACCTCACTATACAGACACTGCAAATTGCATGAGCGAGCGATTATGTTACATAGAAACATAGAAAATCGGTGCAGGAGCAGGCCATTCGGCCCTTCGAGCCTGCACCACCATTCAATATGATCATGGCTGATCATTCCCTCAGTACCCCGTTCCTGCTTTCTCTCCATACCCCTTGATCCCTTTGGCCGTAAGGGCCACATCTAACTCCCTTTTGAATATATCTAACGAACTGGCCCCAACAACTTTCTGTGGTGGAGAATTCCACAGGTTCACAATTCTCCGAGTTGCCATGGATATCTTCACTATTTCTTCTTTTTTTAATCTGTTGACAGGCGGTGGGCGTCGCTGGCAAGGCCAGCATTTATTGCCCTTAAAGGAGCTGCCCAGGGCCAAAATAAATGACAGGGAACATTGGTGTGAGGTACATTTCCCTGTATTGTCTGTCAGACATTTTGTACTAAGTGAGTGCACGTATCTAAATCTGTTAATGCTGTTGCCTCACCTGCGGCTGGTCAGCGATTTGTAGTGGACACTGGGGAAACAAGCACTCTTTGAATAGACACTGCTGATGGGAACCACCTTCCCACACTGTGTAAACACAGCCAGTGAAAAAAGAAACCGATAAACAAAAGAACGAGATTCAGTACGCGAGGATCACAGTGTGGTCTGGCACTGCTCCCTCGATGGCTGGAGGCCAGTTCGCAAGCAGGAGAGCTACTGTCTGTCCGGACGGTCAGTGGCCATGTGTCTGAAAAGACCGATGACGGCCTATAATTCATTGACTTAGGTCAAAAGATCTGCTCCCCATGACAACAACAACTTGTCTTTATATAGCGTCTTTTATGTAGTTAAACGTCCCAAGGAGCTTCACTGGAGTATTAGGAGATAAAAGGATTGACACCGAGCCACATAAGGAGAAATTAGGGTAGGTGACCAAAAGCTTAGAAACATAGAAAATAGCAGCAATAGCTGCACCGTCATTCAATATCATGACTGATCCTCTATCTCAACACCATATTCCCACTTTATCCCCATACCTCTTGATGCCTTTTGTTTCTAGAAATCTATCCATCTCCCTCTTAAATATATTTAGTGACTGGGCCTCCACAGCCTTCTGTGGTAGAGAATTCCACAGGTTCACCACCCTCAGTGAAAACATTTCTCATCATCTCAGTCCTAAAATTCTTACCCCGTATCCTGAGACTGTGACCCCTTGTTTTAGACTTCCCAGCCCCGGGGAAACATCCTCCCTGCATCCAGTCTGTCCAACCCCGTCAGAATTTTATACATTTCAATGAGATCCCCTCTCATTCTTCTAAACTCTAGTCAATACAGGTCTAGTCAACCCAATCTCTTGGTCAAAAAGAGGTATGCTTTAAGGAGCGTCCTGAAGGAGGAAAGGGAGGTAGAGGCGGAGAGGTTTAGGGAGGGAGTTCCAGAGCTTGGGGCCCAGGCAGCTGAAGGCACGGCCACCGATGGTTGAGCGATTATAATCAGGGATGCTCAGGAGAGCAGAATTAGAGGATTGTAGACATCTTGGGGTTGTTGTGGGGCTGGAGGAGATTAGAGATAGGGAGGGGCGAGGCCACGGAGGAATTTTGAAATCGAGGTGTTTCAAAATAAAGGAAAATGGAAGCCTTTGCAGATCAACGTAATCCATCCGTCCTTTTAACAAACTGTACCGCGAGGGCCATAGTTTAACACTGAACAATGAGAACTATGTATTTTGAATTGTAATCAATATTTTGACTTTGGACCAGTAGCAGGGATGTGAGATGTATATTGTGCTGATACTTTGTATTCTGTCTTCTTGTAAACTGAGAGATTCCCTACTGTTGCAGCCAATACACGTGGATGTTGTTTAAAAACCAGGTCACACAGGAGAGGAAGATCTGCTCCACAATAAGGGAAAATTGAAGCCTTGGTGGATCGGCCTAAATTACAATGTCAACTTCCCCACCTTCCCCAGACATATTCATTTCACTCTTTAGTGATTCCAATCACACCACAGGCTAAATGTCCTCCAGCATTTCCTGTAAGAGAGCTCTCATCGTTTCCACATGTGCCCAAGTCACCTTCCTTCTCCTGAACACGAGTGTATGTCCAATAACGGACCTTTCCCCCGATAGATGGAGCAGTTCATCCTTCATTTCAAAGATGGGCGCGGCATTTCCATTACTTTCTGCAGCTTAAAACACGATAAACGATCTCCACAGTAAATTTCCCAGCTACTTCTCTGATATCTGTATGTGCACATTAAAATTCATGCATAAACATGACTTAAATCTGACTTACGAACGAGCAGTCACATCGGGCAGTAACAAACATTTCGGCGGCAATACAGGTGCAAGTTTCCTGCTGTGTTGGTTCCGATCCATTGACAGATTGCACAGGTATATATTAATGCAGTATACAGGTGCAGCATTGAGAATCAGATCCCTCGGGACCGAGGCCATTCCGGATTTATGATCGTCTTTCTGATGTCACGAATCCAGAAGCACTCAAGCCCAGGGTCAGGTATTTCCAGATTATGGAACGTCGGGAGGGGAGAGGGGGGTGTCCTCGCCGAGAAGGCGGTATTCAGACGGGCCAGCCCTTCAGGAGGACAGGAGTGCTCGGGCTGGGCCCCGCCGAGGAGGGGGTGCTCGGCGCAGAGACCCTGAGGTAAGGGCAGCGGTGGGGCCGAGGTCGGCCGGTCCGGATTCCAGAACATTTTACAGATTTCCAGACGACCCTGCCACTGATCAATCCGGAGTCCAGACTCCGAGCATTCCGGATTCTTGACGCTGCACCTGTACTATCCCAAGTGTCAGAAATAATGGACACCCAATAATATCAAGTTTGATAATAGTCCATCTGTCTAGGATAAAGTGGAAATCTGGGTTCTCCTAAAGAAAAGTCAATGTATTGCAGCAATTAACTGGCAGCCTTCTGGTCATCATCACATTGCTGTTTGTGGGAGCTTGCTGTGCGCAAATTGGCTGCCGCGTTTCCCACATTACAACAGTGACCCCACTCCAAACGTACTTCATTGGCTGTAAAGCACTTTTGGACAGCCAGTGGTCGTGAAAGGCGCTGTAGAAATGCAAGTCTGTCTTTCTTTCATCCAAAACTGAACAGTAACCGAGAATTAGATGTGTTTTTCAATGCCACGTCAGGAACAGATAACTGATCATGTGAAAGTTTATCGGTGTTGAGGTGCAGCAGTGTCAGAGCATCACCATCCCCTTTTACAAACAAATTCACACTGTGCCTGCTGAAGAGCCTTGGGTTCAATCTTAGGATGTGTCAGAAAAGACGGGAACAGACAGGTCCACAACATCCCTCGAAAGTGCGGAGTTCCCTCCCTTTATACTGACAGCGCAGCGTAACTAGCACGAATACAGGGCGCCTGCCACTGGCGACATGGATATAGCGAAAGTCCAGCTGCATTCTTTAATAGACGTGCCAATTGCTGAGAGTCAGCTGTCAAAGCAACTGGAACGACGACTGTCTGCTGTGCAAGGAGTCAGTCACTGCTTCTGTGCACATTTCACCGACAGTCGCTGGTGTCAAACTCTCGCAGTTTCCAATTCATGCTGGGAACCAAAACACTATGCATTTCAGGGTTGGGGAGGTCCATTTCTCTGTGTGGGTTGCAAGGACAGAGACCAGTTGCTCATCTTTATTTCCCCGATATTGGTTCCCTTAAGCTGACAAACGCGCACAGACCCATATTACGATGATTTTGTGATGCTATCGGTTCAAGTGTGGTGTCATTATACTTTAGGGTGTAGCCAGCAGAGCTGTAAAAGCACCGTGCCAATTAGCCGTGTTGTTTGTGCTGTGGGTCCCGGGTGAACTAAAACTGGGTTGAGACTTGGCATACCAGGGATATTTACAGCCAGCAAACAAAGGCGACGTTTGGTGTGGTTCAGACTTGGACCCAGAGCGGAAAGGCCCGCTGCATTAACCAGAATTAATAAAACTTCCAGCGCCTCGAAGGCTCAGTTGGTAAAAGGTCCCAGGTAAGATTCTCCACCTATGCTTTTTAAAAAAAAATTCGTCCCTGGGATGTGGGCGTCGCTGGCAAGGCCGGCATTTATTGCCCGTCCCTAATTGCCCCTTGAGAAGGTGGTGGTGAGCCACCTTCTTGAACCGCTGCAGTCCGTGTGGTGAAGGTGCTCCCACAGTGCTGTTCGGGAGGGAGTTCCAGGATTGTGACCCAGCGACGATGAAGGAACGGCCGATATATTTCCAAGTCAGGATGGTGTGCGAGTTGGAGGGGAAAGTCCCAGCCAAGGGCATGGTGGGGGCATTATAGAGTAGCCTGTGCTGGAAATGGTTGTATGGACACCGAGCAAGAATGGAACCAGGGGCTTCCATCCATAGATGAGAAAGATGGCCACTCTCAATAATTAGCTTTTCTGGGTTGCAAACCCCATTCTCTTGTATCTGTCCTAGGATGACTCTTCCCCCCTTGGGGATGTGAGCCCACAAACTATTACTGAACTCAATTTCACAACTTGCCATGGTGGAATTTGAACGCCACCTACCCCTGGATTGCCGGCCAGTTCCGGAAGCACCAGGTCAATCCCACCCCCGTGACTAGAAAGTTCCAACTGCAGTCACACCACTCAATATCACAAGTAGAGCCAGGGACAAAGCAGCTTGGTAGCACTGAAGATAATTCCATGAAGAATATGAAATAAAAGTCGCATTCATGACAAAGTACAAAGCAGTTTATCGAGAAAAATCATCATCATCAGCATAGGCAGTCCCTTGAAATTGAGGAAGACTTGCTTCCACTCAAAGTGAGTTCTCAGGTGACTGAACAGTGCAATACGGGAATTAGTGTCTCTGTCACAGGTGGGACAGACAGTGGTTGAGGGAAAGAGTGGGTGGGGAGTCTGGTTTACCGCACGCTCCTTCCGCTGCCTGCGCTTGCTTTCTGCATGCTCTCGGCGACGAGACTCTGGGTGCTCAGCGCCCTCCCGGATGCTCTTCCTCCACCTAGGGCGGTCTTTGGCCAGGGACTCCCAGGTGTCGGTGGGGATGTTGCACTTTATCAGGGAGGCTTTGAGGGTGTCCTTGTAACGTTTCCTCTGCCCACCTGGGGCTCGCTTGCTGTGTTGGAGTTCAGAGTAGCGTGCTTGCTTTGGGAGTCTTGTGTCAGGCATGCGAACAATGTGGCCTGCCCAACGGAGTTGGTCGAGTGTGGTCGGTGCTTCAATGCTGGGGATGTTGGCCTGATCGAAGACACTAACGTTGGTGCGTCTGTCCTCCCAGGGGATGTGCAGGATCTTGCAGAGACAGCACTGGCGTATAAATACCCGTCAAGTTTTCTGTGGTCTAACAAACTGCTAACCTCTCTCCCCCACTGACCTGAGGGATCAGCATAAAAGGCAGATGCAGTGGAGAGTTATTTCCAATGGCACAGTGGCCCTCATGCTCTGCATCAGGTCAAGAAAACAACAGATGTTGTACAGGCTGACGTGAAGTCAATACCCTCCTTGGGCCCCTCAATGGTCCCAGTTGTTGTCAGATTCCTTCATCTCGCCCGTCACTCTGCCCCCTCACTCCTTTTTGCAGAGCAGCACACAGACAAAGGGAAACCCCAAATCAGAAATTCATAATCCAACAAAAACAGATGTTTTGATCTTTTTGAAGACTCTGCACTTGAGAGTCAGAAGCAGCCTCAACAGGGAGAAGCAGGTTAATGAACCCATCAATACAGCCGAGACAGCATCACAGGCTGGACACCACTGTTAGCAGCAGTTACACACAATAGGTCAGACAGTTCTGAAAACAACACTAAATGTCACTGGCGCTCTGAACACTGTACTTGGAGCACACCAAGGACACCTGGTAGTGGAACAGACCAACATTTCCTCCACGGCATCCAACATAAAAAAAAAGATCTGACCCCATACTCACATTTCTGTTCCATTTCCCTCATTATCTCGGCTGGGATTTTCAGTTTGTCGATGTGCTCGCGCAAGACGCTGGCCCATTTCTGCAAAGAATCCATGATCGTCCAAGGCCTGGCCATGTCTGCCACGAAGACCGCCAGCGTGTTCTTCAAGTTGTCCCCAGAAACCGCAAACTTAAGAAGGCCCTTGTGGTACAGCTCACCATCGAGAATCCACACGTTGCATCGCGTGTGATCTGTGGAGAGACATGCAGCTGGCATTACTCACTCGGATTAAACAACGCATTCACTAGTCAGCCTGGAAACCACAGCCTTTAGATCAGACTGGCGAATAAAGTGGAATGTTACTGTAGATGGCAGTGTGCAAGAGCACAGAAATACTTTGTCATAGGCATGCATCTCTTCTTTGTGTCTGCGATTTACATGCCAGTAGATAAGAACAGGTTGCACAGACTAGGCTTGTATTCCCGAGTATAGCAGATTAAGGGGTGATCTAATTGAGGTGTTTGATGACTGAAGGAGCGGGTAGATAGAAACTATTTCCTCTGGTTGGGGAGTCCAGAACAAGGGGGCGTCACCTTAAAATTAGAGCCCGGCCGTTTCAGGGGTGATGTCAGGAATCACTTCTTCATACAAAGGATGGTGGGGAACTCTCGGCCAAAGCGCTGCTGAGGCCAGGGGGGGTCAATTAGAAATGATAGATTTTTGTTGGGTAAGGATATTAAGGGTTATGGAACCAAGGCGGGTAAATTAAGATCCAGATTAGCCATGATCTAGTTCAGGGGTGGGCAATTATATGGGCTGGAGGCCCACTTAACAAGTTTTGGTGAGCTGGCACCCACCAATCGCGCGATCCCGCGTGGGCCACTCCCCAGCTCCTGCCGCTGAGAGAGACAATGCACTTGTGAGGCTGCATGCTCCTCGAGTCTCGTCACCGAGACAACGGAAGGAGTGTGCAGCAAACCAGTCCCACCCACCCTTTCCTTCAACCACTGTCTGTCCCACCTGAGAGAGACTGTAATTCCCGTATTGGACCGTACAACCACCTGAGAACTCACTGAGTGGAAGCAAGTCTTCCTCGATTCCGAGGGGCTGCCCATGATAATGATGATGACGCTTCAAAAAGTCCTTCATTGGCTGTGAAGTACTTTGAAGTATCCCGGGGTGGTCAACAGCTCTATATAAATGGAAGTTTATTCTCTCACTTATGCAAAAGCTTCTCCTCCCAGCCGTGCAATCATTGTTTGTGCTCTGATTGTGTTTGCCTTTGACTTGTAGGATGCACTTGCTGCTCAGAGTATGATTGAGAATTACCACAGGCCAGAATTGCAGACCTGTACTAACTCCGTGTCGATCCCTGGTGCTGTAAAAGACTCAACAAGGGCGTGGGGAACTCCAGGACTGAACACCATTGAATCCACTGAGCTAGCTGCTATATCTCCTCGGGTGTTAAAGGAGACAAGGCGTGAATTTGTGGGATATCCTCAAGTCAGCAAGATTCACTGAGTACTGGAGAAGTTCTGCAGGTTTGGAAGCAAGCAAGCAAGCACAGTGCCTATATTTATTGTGTCAGCCGTGGCTCAGGGTAGCATTCTTGCTTTTTGAGTCAGAAGGTTGTCAGTATCAAGTCCCATTCCAGAAGCTTAAGTAAAAAAAATCTAGGCTGACATTTCAGTGCAGTCCCGAGGGAGTGCTATAGTGTCAAAGGTGCCATCTTTCAGATGAGACATTAAACTGAGGCACCATCTGCCCTCTCAGGTGGACGTAAAAGATCCTATAACACTATTGGAAGAGCAGGGGAGTTATCTCTGGTGTCCTGGCCAATATTTATTCCTCAACCAACATGACTAAAACCGATTATCTGGTCGTCATCATCACATTGCTGGTTATGGGAGCTTGCTGTGCGCAAATTGACTGCCGTGTTTCCTACATTACATTTCAAAAGTTCTTCATTGGCTGTAATGCATTTGGGACATCATGAGGTTGTGAAAGGCACTATAAATGCAAGTCTTTTTCTTTAAAGGGAATGCCAAATCTGACCCAGCCAATTGCAGGCCTGTTGACCCAATATCGGTAGCAGGCAAAATAATTGAAAGTTAGCAGTAAAATTGAGTACCACTTATGTAGCATTAGCCTAATAAATTAATTGCCCATCATATATCTTGGCCAGTTTTACGGTGCATCCCTCTAGAAGCGAGCGCCATCAACAATGCATACTATACTCAACGTTGGAGCATACCTCAGCTTTGAGGGGATAGTATATAAAAACAGGACACCCCCTGTTCAAATTATATCACAAATTACGCCTACTGACTCCAATACAGTAGCCCGAGGGCAAGGAGGGAGCAACCACAGCAAGGGAGGCGAAACAGGTTGGGCATGGGTGTTGCAAAGTCTTGGTGCTTGAATTCTAGGCGTCAATGATCAGAGTTGCTGAGTGTAGCAGAAAGCCCAAGCTTAATACGCTGCTGCAGAGATCCTCAAACTGCTGAATTCTCATCATCACACGCACTTTTTAAAGCAGAACGCAGCAGGTTTCAATATGTCAGTCAGCAAATGCGATGTGAAAACAGGATTTTCCACTGGGATCAATGGCATTACTAGGTTCCATCCCAACCTGGAGTATTGTCCCACACTTGTGCAGTGGTCGACAGATGTTGTTGAACAGTGCCACAGGCACCCAAGAGGCCCCTTCTTACCCGAGCCTGGGCAGAGCATCAGCTGGCTATTCAACTATGGAGGATATCATTTTTATATTCATTCACTGGTAAAGCCAGCATTTATTGCCCATCTCTAATTGACCTTGAGCTGGTGGTGGTGAGCCGCCTTATACAACAGAGTGGCTCACTGGGCCATTTCAGAGGGCAGTGAAGAAACAACCACATTGCTGTGGGTCTGGAGTCATATTTAGGCCCAGACCGGGTAAGGGCGGCAGATTTCCTTCCCTAAAGGAAATTAATGAACCAGATGGGTTTTTACGACAATCCGGTAGTTTCATGGTCACCATTACTGAATCTAGCTTTTTATTCCAGATTTATTTAATTAACTGAATTTAAATTTCCTAGCTGCCATGGTGGGATTTGAACTAATTCTCCAGATCATTAGTCCAGGCCTCTGGATTACTAGTCCTATGCTACCGTACCCCGGGCCAGCCAATATACTGAAACCTGCCAAGGATCACTAGACAGTGGGAACTCTGGACGACTGTTCTCCCCTGCAGCACCCGGAGTCCACACGTCGCCCTCAAATACTGTTCAAGGCAGATCTGGTCTCAAGCCTAGGACGCTCATCTTTTGTCGACTCAATACCAACCGGTAGATTGCGCATCCCCGAATTTAATCACTTAACCATTGGTGGCCGTACCTTTAGATGCCAAGGCCCCAAGCACTGGAATTCCCTCCCTAAACCTCTCTCTCCTCCTTTCATCATCCATCATCAGCGGTCCCTCGATCAATGATGACTTGCTTCCACATGAGTTCACAGATGTTTCAATGAAGGACCCAATGTTCCAGTCCTGAACGCCAATTGGAGAGGTGGAAGATGCCTGTGGGTGGATTGTTTTAACGTGGGGTGGCCGTTGCACACCAGCCATCACACGGGCTTGGTCCAGTGGCAAGGATTAACCAGGATGACTGGAGACCTGCTCTGCTGCACAGACCTAGTGCGCTCACATATCGTAGTGTGGGCTGGGCCGTGCTGGCCCTGACCTCTTCTGTTTGACAGGGGGGAAATTCCAGTCAGAGGCTTCCTTCGGACAAACGCCTCCGACCCGAAATTCTTTTGCGAAAATACCCGGTGGTCACGAAGGTGCCTTCGATTGCGGTTGGAGGCGTTCATTCGATGTGCAGCGCACGGGGAGATGACCGCCCTGTACATACGGAAATGCTGGGGTCACGTGGGTCTAGACCACCAATCACGAGGCAGCATTGTCCTTCATAATGGGAACTCCGTTTTTACGGGGTTCCTATTACTATCAATGAGAAAACCCTCCTAAAACAAGAAACAACATAATAAATTAAAAACACCTCACTTATTTAAAATTAATTGAAATTAAAGTTAATTAAATGTTTTAGAAAAAAAAATTGGGGGGAATTTGGTGTATGTGTTTTAATAGGGTTTAAAATAAACTTCACTTAATGGACAGGGTTAACATTCAAATGTTATTTTTATATGTTTTAAAACTCTCACACTGGTAAAAGTAAGCTATACGCCTGCTTTTACCAGGCGTAAAAGTTTGAAGGGCATTTGCTGGGCAAGAGTTGGGCAAATAGCCCAATCTCGCCCGTGCCAATATCCTTCTCCCAGGGATGCAGAGGATGTGTCTAGAGAAATCTTGACAGATGGGAAAAGCCGGTTTTTGGCACATGCACACTGCACGCAGAAAACCGGCTTTTGCGAGGCCTCACCAGGTCAGTGTGCACTCCGTACAGACCCGGAGAGGCTGGAATTTTCAGCATGATAATCGCTCCTGTGAAGCGCCTTGGGATATTTTTACTACGTTAAAGGCGCTATATAAATAAAAGTTGAAGTAGGTCCCTTCACCATCGGAGAATGCATCGCACCTTTTAATGGTCAGCTGCTTTTAGGTGCCACCCCACAATGCAAATGGTGTGGACTTCACCTAAAGTGGCATTTAAATTACACCATCAGGTATAAATGACTTGCATTTAAATAGCACCTTTCATGACCACTGGATGTCCCAAAGCGCTCTACAGTCAATGAAGTATTTTTGGAGTGCAGTCACTGTTGTAATGTAGGAAACGCGGCAGCCAATTTATGCACAGCAAGCTCCCACACACAGCAATGTGATAATGACCAGATAATCTGTTTTTGTGATGTTGATTGAGGGATAAATATTGGCCCAGTACACAGAGGAGAAGCTCCTCTGCTCTTCAAAATAGTGCCATGGGATCTTTCACATCCACCCTATAGGGCCTTGGTTTAATGTCTCGTCCGAAAGACGGCCCCCCCCGACAATATAGCATCTGCTCAGTACTGCACTGGAGTGTCAGCCTAGACTTTTGTGCCGAGTGGGACTGAATCTCACACCCTGCTGACACAAAGCAAGGGTGCTATCCACTGAGCCACAGCTGAACGTACAAAACAAGGTCACAAGTAAAAGCACCCCAGTAAAAATACCATTTTATGCAAGGCTGGGAGGGCGAGGGGGAAAAATTAGATTTTTTATTTATTTTTTCTTAAGTTTTGATTGATTGCCCCTGTTTCTCGTTGTTGTCTCGGCTCACACATTAGTAGCCAAGCCACCTGGGCAACTGCCACAGCAAGAAGTCATGGTTTCAGAAAATAAGAGAAGAAACAAAGAAATTTTAAAAGCGGATTAAAATGCAGGAATTGATTGCACCTGGCACAATGCATTGACATCTGATGTAACAGGCTCAATGACACCACAGTATCCAAGGTCTGCCGCAGACCCAATAAAAATAGGTCATAGTCAACGGCAATTCCCAAAGCACCAGTTAAAAACCCTGGAATCCCATATAATGTTCAGAGCAGAGCCACAAGATGATCCCTAGCTTGAGAGAGGAGTTAGAACAGACTGGGGGAGTTTTGGTTTTTTAAGCCTGGATAGAAGGCGCCACAGATGAGCTTGTCGAGGTACACAAGACTTAAGGAACATTACTTGAAATGAAACTGGAGTGGAACGTGGGATTTAACCAGTAACGGTCATTTTACGACTGATATTAAGAAATAATAATAGTTGAATTATGAAATAAACTTGCAGCTAGAGTAGTGGAAGCAAAATCCCTGCAATTATTTAAGAAACAATGAGATGCTACAATGAGGGGACATTAGTATCTCTGCAGATGGATGAATTAAGACGGCCCGAATGGCCTCCATCATTCATAATTATCTTGTGATAACAAAAACCAGAATGTGATTTATTCAGTCACTGGGAACTAGTAACCCTGGCCCTCAGCTACCTTGCCCTCCATTGTCCCAACCTGTTCTCCCAATTTCAGTTTCACGCGACTGTGACCCTCCTGCAAACAAGTTGGAGCCAGTTGTCCATGGAGCATGACTTCCATCTGTGCTGCTCAAGACAGCCACCCGCGAGACCCGCAACAAGTGCCTGGCTACGACCAATTTATTCTACCCTTCCATTGCAACGGCCATCAGGCCCTCACTTGGCAGCCGGCCAGCGCAGTGCAGCCGACACTGAAGATCGAGCAGGGTGGGTGAAGGAAAGCATTGCGTCATTACAGGCCACAGAGCAACGCGGCACGACAACAGGACACGAGTGCCGTCAGGGAAACAAAAGGACTTGTATTTCTATAGCACCTCAGGATGTCCCAAAGCACTTTACAACCAATTAGGTACTTTCTGAAGTGTAGTCAGTCCAGGAAACGTGACAGCTAATTGCTTACAGCAAGTTCCCACAAATGGCAATGTGATAATAACCAGGTAATCTATTGATTGAGGGATAAATATCGGCCAGGACACCGGGGATATCGGAAGTCCAGAACCAGGGATCACAGTCTAAGGATAAGGGGTAAGCCATTTTGGACCGAGATGAGGAGAAACTTCTTCACCCAGAGAGTGGTGAACCTGTGGAATTCTCTATCACAGAAAGTTGTTGAGGCCAATTCACTAAATATATTCAAAAAGGAGTTAGATGAAGTCCTTACTACTAGGGGGATCAAGGGGTATGGCGAGAAAGCAGGAATGGAGTACTGAAGTTGCATGTTCAGCCATGAACTCATTGAATGGCGGTGCAGGCTAGAAGGGCCGAATGGCCTACTCCTGCACCTATTTTCTATGTTTCTATGCCTCTTCATAGTGCCCTGGGATCTTTTACGTCTCATCCGAAATGCGACACCTCCGACAGTGCAGCACTGGAGGGTCAGCCTAGATGTGCGCGCTCGAGTGTCTGGAGTGGGACCTGAACCCACAACCTTCTGACAGAGGTGAGGGTGCTGCCCCCTGAGCCACAGTTGACAGGGACCAAATATTTGACCAGAGAAGGAGGTAGGCGAATATTGAGTTAAAACACTGTTCATGACCACCCTCCACATTATATAGAGAATAAACATATCCTACCTCACCTGTGTCAAGTCACAAGCAGTGACAGGTTGAGTGACACACGACAGGAATACAATTGTTCAATTAGCAAGCTGCTGTTTCCCTGCATGATGCACAGCAGTATTAACCCCCAAAATAAACAGTAAATAAATGGCTCCAAGGATCAGTGTGCCACTACACCGTGCTGTGAATTTCCAGCATTCGCTGTTTAAGAACATAAGAAATAGGAGCAGGAGTAGGCCATTGGGTCCCTCGAGCCTGCTCTGCCATTTAATACCATCATGGACTCAGCTCCACTTCCCTGCCCGCTCTCCATAATCCCTTATTGTTTAAGAAACTGTCTATTTCTGTTAAATTTATTCAATGTCCCAGCTTCCACAGCTCTCTGAGGCAGCAAATTCCACAAATCCACAACCTTCAGAAGAAATTTCCCCTCATCTCAGTTTTAAATGGGCGGCCCCTTATTCTAAGATCATGCCCTCTAGTTCTCGTCTCCCCAATCAGTGGAAATATCCTCTCTGCATCCACCTCATAATCTTATACGTTTCAATAAGATCACCTCTCATTCTTCTGAATTCCAATGAGTAGAGGCCTACTAAACCTTTCCTCATGTCAACCCCCTCATCTCTGGAATCAACCTAGGTGAACCTTTTCTGAACTTCCTCCAAAGCAAGTATATCCTTTCGTAAATATGGAAACTAAAACTGCACGCAGTATTCCAGGTGTGGCCTCATTAATACCCTGTATAGCTGTAGCAAGACTTACCTGCTTTTATACTCCATTCCCTTTGCAATAAAGGTCACGATTCCATTGGCCTTCCTGATCACTTGCTGTACCTGCATACCAACTTTTTGTGTTTAATGCACAAGTACCCCCAGGTCCCGCTGTACTGCAGCACTTTGCAATCTTTCTCCATTTAAATAATAACTTGCTCTTTGATTTTTTTTCTGTCAAAGTGCATGACCTCACACTTTCCAGCATTATACTCCATCTGCCAAATTTTTGCCCACTTAGTCTGTCTGTCCTTTTGCAGATTTTGTGTGTCCTCCTCACACATTGCTCTAAGGTATATCGGCAATGGCAGTCTTTCATCGCTGCGTCTTCACTACGCTGGCAGATGCTCATCGTTCGTCGCTTGATTGCAATCTGTTTTCATTAGACAAGCTTGGAGACCAACATCTGTTAATGGGGTCGTTCTGGGCAGTGATCACAGGAGAGAACTCGATATGCACAGGTTTAGCGGATTTCAGGGCAGGAAGCAGAGAACTTGCAGAAAATGAACGATTTCATGCAACCAGGCCACGCAGAGCCACGAGACACATCAACAACTGCTGCGTTTCCCCACAGGAATCAAGCTCATTACAAGGCTAAGAAACTCTCCAACAGTCCAAATGACAGCAAAAGTGAGAGGTTTATAATCATTTATTCCTACAGCCAAAGCGCTGATGGCAGCAACGTTAGTAAACTGTCGGAGGTGCCATCTTTCGGATGAGACATTAAACCGAGGTTCCATCTGCTCTCTCAGGTGGATGTCAAATATCCCAAAATACAGGGGAGTTTTCCCCGGTGTCCTGGGCGATATTTATCCCTCAATTATCACAAACAGATTATCTGGTCATTATCACATTGCTGTTTGAGAGAGCTTGCTGTGCACAAATTGGTTGCTGCGTTTCCCACATTACAAAGTGGCTATACTTTGAAAGTACTTCATTGGCTGTAAAGCGCTCTGAGACTTCCGGTGGTCGTGATTGGCGCTATAGCAATGCAAGTTTTTCTTTAAAGGAGGCAACACCACTGCCATAAGAGGCAGAGTGCGGCGACCCCAAAGTGCTGCTGACCACTCCTTGTGTACTTGGGCATGGTTTGTCGTGCGTGCATGGGATGGGCGGGCAAGGCTGTGAAGCAGGCGACGGAAATGCTCAACACTGAACACCTCAAGCAATGACCTGGTCCAAGCACTGGAAGAAGTTAGAAGACCTTTCCAAGAGGAGGCAAGTCGACTACGGAGCGCAGTGTGGGACATCGATTTGAACTCAATCACGGCACAATACTACATTTCGGTGTGCCTGTATTTTCCGGTTGTGGCAGAGGCACTGATTTATCTAATCTTTCGGCTGGAGTGCAACCGAAAGGCAAGGGAACATCGCGCACCACTTGAGCTGCTCACTTCTGTCTACTCACGGGACTTCGATAGCATGCCACGTAACCCCGTCCGGGGGTTTGACTGGCCCAGGAAGAGGGCGAGGCTTCCTCTGTGAAGTCCTGTGTGATTTATTTAATGGGTACTCTGTGGCACGTCTCGGATCTCCGTCAAGTTAAAACAAGCCACTGCTCAACGCTTCACGGCGAGTCTGTGCATGTGTGTGGAGGTCGACAATCTCTGGGTTCAAAATAAAGCGAGGTGAATCCCCCTTCCTTACAGTGCCAGCTATGGCTCAGCGGGTAGCACCCTCGCCTGAGTCAGAAGGTTGTGGGTTCGAGCTCCGCTCCAAGGACTTGAGCACATAAATCTAGGCTGACACTCCAGTGCAGGGCTGAGGGAGCGCCGCACTGTCGGAGGGGCAGTACTGAGGGAGCGCTGCACTGACGGAGGGGAAGTACTGAGGGAGCGCCGCACTGTTGGAGGGGCAGTACTGAGGGAGGGTTGCAATGTCGGAGATGCCATCTTTCGGATGAGGTGAACGTAAAAGATTCCATGGTCACTATTTTGAAGAAGAGCAGGGGAGTTATCCCCAGTGTCCTCGGGCCAATATTTATTACTCAATCAACAGAACAAAAACAGATTATCTGGTCATTATCACGTTGCTATTTGTGGGAGCTTGCTGTGTGCAAGTTGGCTGCCACATTTCCCACATTACAATAGTGAGGACACTCGAAAAGTGCTTCATTGGCTGTAAAGCACTTAGACATCCGGTAATTATTGAAAGGTGCTATATAAATGCAAGTCTTTCTTTTAATCTATGCTGGGGTGTCTCAGCATCATCAGTCCAGTTAACGCGGCCTTCAAAACCCATATTTGTACTCATTTCCGAATTCCTGGTCTGGAGGTTTGGAAAGGGCTGTTTTCAGCACCGCTGCCTCAATGCTCCCCGTCATTTCCCCCCCCGTGATGGGCCCTTCAACTGGCTGCACAGCCTATTTAAATCTTGACGTAGGCACAGTTACTCACACTGAAAACCCGGCAAGTGGCCTGAGCGGGATCTCCAAACCACTGCAGGGCCGCACAGCTCAACAGGAACATTAGTGGATACATCCGAAATCAGAAGACCAAGATTTGGTTATTAAAGGAATCAAGGGATATGGGGAAAGTGGAGCTGAGTTCGAAGATCAGCCATGATATTATTGAATGGCGGAGCAGGCTCGAGGGGCTAAATGGCCGACTCCAGCTCCTATTATGTTCTTATTCAACTCACGGTTTGTTGGCTAGTAACACAACCGGGGACAGGCACTGCTATTCAAAGCACGCTGGTGTGAAAAGGCGCTAAAGTATAAGGAAGTGCACACCTTTGGAGAAGTCTTCTCCCTTGCTGCATGTAGATGTGGCAACACCATGCGCCAGTTACATCACAGGTATGGAACTTACACCTCGCAAACAAGGAGCAAAGTGACTGAAACGGTCTCTGAACCAGTTTAAACATGGACTGCACACTGGCACTGTGTGACTCCGGCTGTTACCATAGCCACCCAAACCGCTTTACTTTACAGGGCGAGGAGGAACCCTCTATACTAAAGCAACATTGTGCCCAAACATCCAATGCACTCGAGATAGTGAATGTACGGCCAGAATACATCAGGACAAGCAGGCACCGGCTCATGTTATGATTGGGAGGATGCCCAGGGAGAGACTGCATGCATTAAAGGATCAGCCAAATGCTGTAACAGAAAGATGCCGGGGTTCATATCCTAATCGGAGATCCAATGGACCACCTTTATCAGAGCCCATCTTGTGAATATTCCTCCACTCATGGAAGGAGAAACTCACTCAACATTTCGACAACAGCTTGCATTTATTGAGCGCCTTTTATGTAGTAAAATGTCCCAAGGCACCATATTCCCACAAGTATTTTGTTGATTTCTTCCATACTTATGGACATATACATGAAGAGGGTTATAGGGGAAAAAGCTGGTGTGGGAGACTAAATTCATTAGCTCTTTCAAAGAGCCGGCACAGGCACAACAGGCCGAATGGCCTCCTTCTATGCTGTAAGATTCTATGATTCCATCATCATCATCATCATAGGCAGTCCCTCGGAATCGAGGAAGACTTGCTTCCACTCCTGAAGTGAGTTCTTTGGTGACTGAACAATCCAATACAAGAGCCATTGACACTCACAGGTGGGACAGATAGTGGTTGAGGGAAGGGGAGGGTGGGACAGGTTTGCCGCATGCTCCTTCCGCTGCCTGCGCTTGGTTTCTGCATGCTCTTGGCGACGAGACTCGAGGTGCTCAGCGCCCTCCCGGATGCACTTCCTCCACTTAGGGCGGTCTTTGGCCAGGGACTCCCAGGTGTCGGTGGGGATGTTGTACTTTATCAGGGAGGCTTTGAGGGTGTCCCTGTAACGTTTCCTCTGCCCACCTGGGGCTCGCTTGCCGTGAAGGAGTTCCGAGTAGGGCGTTTGCTTTGAGAGTCTCGTGTCTGGCATGCGAACAATGTGGCCTGCCCAGCGGAGCTGATCAAGTGTGGTCAGTGCTTCGATGCTGGGGATGTTGACCTGGTCGATGTTGGTGCGTCTGTCCACCCGGGGGATTTGCAGGATCTTGCGGCGACATCGTTGGTAGTATTTCTCCAGCGACTTGGTGTCTACTGTACATGGTCCATGTCTCTGGAGGGCAGGTATTACTACAGCCCTGTAGACCATGAGCTTGGCGACGGACCCGAGGGCCTAGTCTTCAAACACTCTTTTCCTCAGGTGGCCGACGGTTGTGCTGACGCACTATGACTCCATACAAGGATGGTCATTTGTTTAAGCATTTTTCTTGGCAAGATTATTTGATGCTAAGTTTTTGTGATGTACATTGTTTACAGATTTGATTACGCCATGGCTCAAATTTCCCAATGATTGAACAGAGAACGATAGCAGTAAGTGATACCATTTAAAGCTTTTGAACTGAAATCCCATCAGGACAGTTTTGGAATTTGAATTCAGTTTTAAAAAGCTTGTATTAGGAACTGTCCTTGAAGCTGTGGGAGCGTCGTGAAACCCAATCATTCATTGATATTTCGTTAGGGAAGGAAACCTTCCATGTGACTCCAGTCCCACATGGCTGACTCTTAACTGCCCTCTGAAATGGCCCAGCGAGATACTCCGCTCTATCACCACCATCTCAGGGCGTCAAGAGATGGCCAATAGATGCCCACATTTGCAGCGACGCCACATCCCGAAAAACCACACGGAGTGAGGGCAGGAGGTGTGATTACAATGCCACGGTCCAATAGTCCCCAACTGGGCCTTTATTCACTGGAGTTTAGAAGGATGAGAGGGGATCTCATAGTAATGTATAAGATTCTGACGGAACGGGACAGGTTAGATGCAAGAAGAATGTTCCCGATGTTGGGGAAGTCCAGAACCGGGGACACAGTCTTAGGATAAAGGGGTAGGCCATTTAGGACTAAGATGAGGAGAAACTTCTTCACTCAGAGTTATTAACCTGTGGAATTCCCTACCGCAGAGAGTTGTTGATGCCAGTTCACTGGATATATTCAAGAGGGAGTTAGATATGGCCCTTACGGCTAAAGGGATCAAAGGGTATGGAGAGAAAGCAGGAAAGGGGTACCGAGGTGAATGATCAGCCATGATCTTATTGAATGGCGGTGCAGGCTCAAAAGGCTGAATGGCCTACTCCTGCACCTATTTTCTATGTTTCTATGCTGGCTTTTAAAAGCTTCCCAATCTTCTGTCCTCCCACTAGTTTTGGCCACTTTGTATGCCCTTGTTTTTAATTGGATACCGTCCTTTATTTCTTTAGTTAGCCACGGCACAGCTAGCTCCCACAAATAGTCATGTGATAGCGACCAGATAATCTGTTTTAGTAATGTTGATTGAGGGATAAATATTAGCCCCAGGACACCCCTGCTCTTCTTCGAAATAATGTTGTGGGATCTTTTGCATCCACCCGAGGGGGCAGACAGGGCCTCGGTCTAGTCTGAAAGGCGGCACCTCCAACAGTGCAGCACTCCCACAGTACTGCACTGGAGTATCAGCCTAGATTTTTGTGCTCAAGTTCCTGGTCTTAACATCCTTCCCAAGTGCGGTGCCAGAATTGGGCACAATACTCCAGCTGGGGCCTAACCAGTGATTTATAAAAGGTGCAGCATCATTTCCTTGCTTTTTCTCCACTCTTCATTTATTTCTGATAGCACCTGTGAAACACCTTGGGATTTTTCTCTGTTAAAGTTGCTATAACCTAGTCATTCATTTTTGGCGCTAATTGACTGCAATATTCAACTTACCCTGCCACCTTCAGACAGCGGTGTATGTAAACTCCCAGGAAATTAATTATTTTTGAAGTGCCGCCTGTGAAGAACATTTGGGATGCCCCAAGGAAGTTGTAGCACACTGAATTACAGGTAAAGTAAATGATACATGTTTAAAGGGGGTGCAGGAATGGAGGAGCCGGTGGGTGTATGTACACAAATCGTTGGAGGTGGTAGGACTAGCTGAATATTGCAGTCAATGTGTGTAAAAATAGGAATTAAATGAATAACTAGGTATAGCATCCTTAACATAGAAAAGGATCTCAAGGTGTTTGAGGCAAAATCAGAAATAAATCGATGCAAAGCCCAAGGACGAGATTAGGAGGGTTGACCTTAAGCTTGGTCAAAGATATGAATTTTAAGGAGGGTCTTAAAGATGAGAGGGAGATGGAGAGGCGACGGGGTTTAGCGTGGGAGCAGGTGGCTGAAGGTACAAACCGTTGGGAGTCAGAGGAACAAAGACCTCATGGGAGGTTTGAAGGGCTGCAGGAGGTGACTGAAAGGAAGGAGGCGAGGCCACGAAGGGATCTAAACACGTGTGAAAATGCTAAATTGGAGATGTTGAGCCAATGTAGATCAGCAAGGACTGGCGTGAAGCGAGCAGGATTTGGTGTGGGGCAGGATATAGGAGCAGAGTTTACTATGAGCTGAAGTTTAGAGTGTGCAGGATGAGAGGCCATCAGGACAGCACTGCACTAGTCGGATCTGGGGGTCACTGAAGCATAAATGAGGGGTTCAGCAGCAGATGGGCTGAATCAGGAGCAGAAGCAGCTGATGTTTTGAAGATGGATGTAGGCTGTCTTTCTGATGGAGAGAATATGGGATCAGAAGCTCAGTTTTATGCATGACAGAGTGTCAGCCAGGACACCAGGTAAACTTTTTTTAAAAATCCGTTCCTGGGATGAGGGCGTCGCTGGCAAGGCCGGCATTTATTGCCCATCTCTAATTGCCCCTTGAGATGGTGGTGGTGAGCCGTCTTCTTGAACCGCTGCAGTCCATGTGGTGAAGGTGCTCCCACAGTGCTGTTAGGGAGGGAGTTCCAGGATTTTGACGACCCAGCGACGATGAAGGAACGGCCGATATATTTCCAAGTCGGGATGGTGTGTGACTGGGAGGGGAACGTGGAGGTGGTGGTGTTCCCATGCGCCTGCTGCCCTTGTCCTTCTAGGTGGTAGAGGTCGCTGCTGAAGAAGCCTTGGCGAGTTGCTGCAGTGCATCTTGTAGATGGCACACACTGCAGCCACGGTGCGCCGGTGGTGGAGGGAGTGAGTGTTGGACATTGACTGAAAGGTAGGATTCTGTGGGTATGACTATGTCAGACTGTTGCTTGACTAGTCTGTGGGCCAGCTCTCCCAATTTTGGCACAAGTATTGGATGTTCGTGAGGCGGACATTGCAAGGTCGCCTGGGCTGGGTGTGCTGTTGTCGTGTCCGGAGCCAGTGCCGAGAACGATGCTGGCTGGTCCTTCTGGTCTTATTCTCATTATTGTTTTTCGTAGCGGTTTCTTTTACAACTGAGTGTCTCGCTGGGCCATTTCAGAGAGCAGTTAAGAGTTAGCCACATTGCTGTGGATCTGGAGTCACATATAGGCCTGACCAGGTTAGGACGGCAGGCTTCCTTCCCTAAAGGACATGAGAATTGCTCTTGGGATCTTTAATGTCCACCTGAGCCACTCAAAACAGACAGAACCTCAGTACTGCACAGAAATATCAACTAGATTACAAGCTAAAGTGCTGGAGTGAGGCTTGGATCCATGGACCTGATCTATTCTATATATAAACCACCTAAACCCCTTGATTATATTCTAGCCAGTATCTCACTGCAGGTCTCGGTTATTCCATATATAAAACCACCCAAACGCAATTAGTTTATTTCTGGCTCCTTGGTATCGAAGTCATTTTGGGAGTTATGACTGAAATGAAATGCCACTGTATTGAAATAAAATGCTGCAAACTTTAGATGGCACAGAATAAAAAATTTGCTGAAAAACTCGACAATGTCACAATGACTGCAGCATCGCCCACAAGTAGGTTCATGCGAGGCCAATTCAGCACTTATCAAAACAAATTAAAGCAAATATATTCAGGGACATGGAACAACTTTACAAACATCAAGGGTTCTGACAATAGGTCACTGCTGTTTGTGGGAGCTTGCTGTGCGCAAGTTGCCTCCCTCATTTCCTACATTATAACAGTGAGTACACTTCAAACAGTACTGCATTGGCTGTAAAGCACTTTGGGATGTTCCAAGGTTGTGAAAGGGGCTATGTAAATACATGTCTCTTTCTTTCTTGCATACCTCGGTTGCCCCTGTGTGTAGGACACACCCACCAAAATACAAACATGCACGCACACTGCTTTCAAACTCACTCATCGGTGCTTTTACAAAAAGCAATATAGTATAAATTGGATCTTAATTATTTAGCTGATCACTGATTCGGTTACAGTCGAATCAAAGCACCCATTATTCCAGCCGTTCCCATACACAGCAATGTTCCGAATATCCATTATTTCCAAGCTGCTCCTGATGGCTCAGCAAATTCATCTCGACAGTTCACGAAGGACTCTGGTTCACTCCTACTGGTATGTTTCACTCAGCAACTTGTGGGATAAGAACCTAAGAATCAGGAGCAGGAGCAGGAGTCAGCTATACGGCCCCTTGAGCCTGTGGGATCACGGCTGATCATCGACCTCAACTCCACTTTCCCGCCCGATCCCAATATCCCTCGATTCGCCGAGTGCGCCAAAATCAATCAATCTCAGTCGTGAACATATTCAACGACTGAGCCTCCACAGCCCTCTGGGGCAGAGAATTCCAAAGATTCACCCCCCTCTGAGTGAAGAAATTCCTCCTCAGCTCAGTCCTAAATGGCCGACCTCTTAACCTGAAACTATGGCCCCTAGTTCTTGACTCTGCAGCCCAGGGGAAACATCCTCTCAGAACCTACCCTGTCGATCCCCCTCAGAATCTTACATGTTTCAATGAGATCACCTCTCATTCTTCTCAACTCGAGTGTATAGTCCCATTCTACTCAATCTCTCCTCATAGGACAGTCCTCTCATCCCAGGGATAGATTTGACAAGCCACTCGGTGTGGGGGCGGGTAGGAGGAGCCTGGTGAAACCATTTTAAGTACAGTCAGTCAACAGAGCAACTTGCAGTCACAGAATTTATAACACCTTGCAACCATCAGATCATCCCCCAGATGAGAAAAATCTCACTTCACTGAAGATAAGCAATGAAACCATAAAAAAGAAAATTAGTAGAAAGACACCGTGCACAGATAGAGGTCTGCTGCACTGCATTTCTCACCCAGCCCCGAGCACATCACAGCAGCATTTGATACACACACACACACACAATCAACATGCTGTGTTCACCGATGACGCACTCACCATCTCTGTCTTCATCGTGTATATTTAGATAGAGATATTCCAGGCCCCTCCCTTTCTTGTTGTGCTCTGCACCCTGGAGCTTGGCCATGAGCGTTGTCTTGCCGGATCCATCCTCTCCTACAGAGAGATTCAGCGATTATTAACAACAAAGGCAATCGCTGGATGAGGGGAGAAGCAATAACCAACAGGAGGAAGGTAGATATGGATACCTCTGCCCCCATACAAAAAAATATATATTTCAAAATGATCAAAATGGTTTATTCAAATGTACATCATATATGCACAAATTATTATAGGATATACAGCACAGAAACAGGCCATTTGGCCCAACTAGGCCATGCTCCCCTCGAGCCTCCTCCAATCTCTCCTCATCTAAATCTATCAGCATAACCCTCTATTCCCTTCTCCCTCATATGTTTATCTAGCCTCCCCTTAAATGCATTTTATACTATTCGCCTAAACTGCATCACGGCAGCGAGTTCCACATTCTCACCATCCTCTGGGTAAAGAAGTTTCTCCTGAATTCACTTTGATTTCTTGCTGACGATCTTACATTGATGGCCTCTAGCTTTGCTCAATCCCACTAATGGAAACACTGTGTCTACTCAAACCTTTGATAATTTTAAAGACCTCTATTAGGTCTTTAAAATTTTAAAGAAAAAAAAGAGACCCAACCTGTTCATCCTTTGATAAAAATTGGCGGTTATACCTGGTATCATCCTTGTAAATCTTCTCTGCACCCTCTCCAGTGTCTCGATATCCTTTTTATATGGCAGAAATCTATTGTTTTATAGCACATTCACCAATCATGCAATTCCTTGCTATTTACAGTTAGCTTTTAATGCATGACAGAGAAATGAAGGCGACAATTGATTTTGCATTACAATTCAGAATTTAAAACAGACTTTAAGGTTTTATTATACATTCCTTTAGGTTAATCAGTCTCATGCTTACCTAAGACAAGGATGTTTTTCCCAGTGGGTAGTTTGGAGCGAGAACGGGTGGAGACTTCACTCAGAATGGAGGTCCTGTGGGAGAGACATTAAAGGAGAAGCAATTAGGAAGGCAAATGGCATGTTGGCCTTTACTGCAAGTACAAGAGTAAGGAAGTCTTACTACATTTGTACAGGGCTTTAGTGAGACCACACCTGGAGTACTGTGCACAGTTTTGGTCTCCTAATAGGAGGAAGGATACACTTGATGACTTGTGAGTATGCAGGTACAGCAAGTAATCAGAAAGGCAAATAGAATGTTGGCCTTTATTGCAAGGAGGATAGAGTATAAAAGCAGAGAAGTCCTGATACAACTGTACAGAGTATTGGTGAGGCCACAGTTTTGGTCTCCGTATTTAAGGAAGGATAGAAACATAGAAAATAGGTGCAGGAGTAGGCCATTCGGCCCTTCGAGCCTGCACCGCCATTCAATGAGTTCATGGCTGAACATGCAACTTCAGTACCCCATTCCTGCTTTCTTGCCATACCCCTTGATCCCCCTAGTAGTAAGGACTACATCTAACTCCTTTTTGAATATATTTAGTGAATTGGCCTCAACAACTTTCTGTGGTAGAGAATTCCACAGGTTCACCACTCTCTGGGTGAAGAAGTTTCTCCTCATCTCGGTCCTAAATGGTTTACCCCTTATCCTTAGACTGTGATCCCTGGTTCTGGACTTCCCCAACATTGGGAACATTCTTCCTGCATCTAACCTGTCTAAACCTGTAAGAATTTTAAACGTTTCTATGAGATACCTGCTCATTCTTCTGAACTCCAGTGAATACAAGCCCAGTTGATCCAGTCTTTCTTGATATGTCAGACCTGCCATCCCAGGAATCAGTCTGGTGAACCTTCGCTGCACTCCCTCAATAGCAAGAATGTCCTTCCTCAAGTTAGGAGACCAAAACTGAACACAATACTCCAGCTGTGGCCTCACCAAGGCCCTGTACAACTGTAGTAACACCTCCCTGCCCCTGTACTCAAATCCCCTCGCTATGAAGGCCAACATGCCATTTGCTTTCTTAACCGCCTGCTGTACCTGCATGCCAACCTTCAATGACTGATGTACCATGACACCCAGGTCTCGTTGCACCTCCCCTTTTCCTAATCTGTCACCATTCAGATAATAGTCTGTCTCTCTGTTTTTACCACCAAAGTGGATAACCTCACATTTATCCACATTATACTTCATCTGCCATGCATTTGCCCACTCACCTAACCTATCCAAGTCGCTCTGCAGCCTCATAGCATCCTCCTCACAGCTCACACTGCCACCCAACTTAGTGTCATCCTCAAATTTGGAGATACTACATTTAATCCCCTCGTCTAAATCATTAATGTACAGTGTAAACAGCTGGGGTATACTTGCATTGGAGGCTGTTCAGAGAAGGCTCACTAGGTTGATTCTGGAGATGAAGGGGTTGACTTATGAAGACAGGTCGGGCCTATACACATTGGAATTCAGAAGAATGAAAGGTGATCTTATCAGAACATATAAAAGATAGTGAGGGGGCTCGACAAGGTGGATGCAGGGAGGATATTTCCACTCATCGGGGAAACTAAAACTAGGGGACATAGTCTCAGAATAAGGGGCTGCCCATTTAAAACTGAGATGAGAAGGAATTTCTTCTGAGGGTTGTAAATCTATAGAATTCTCTGCCCCAGAGAGCTATGGAGGCTGGGTCATTGAATATATTTAAGGCGGAGATAGACAGATTGTTTGAGCGATAAGGGAATAAAAGCAGGCGGGGAAATGGAGCTGAGCCCATGATCAGATCAGCCACGATCTTATTAAATGGCAGAGCAGGCTGGAGGGGCCGTATGGCCTACTCCTGCTCCTATTTCGTATGTTCTTGCCTTGGAGGGGCTGCAATGAAGGTTCACTAGATTGAGCCCTGGGATGAGAGGGTTGTCCTATGGAGGAGAGATCAAGTAGATTGGGCCATTATGCTCTGGAGTTTAGAAGAATGAGAGGTGATCTTATTATAACTTACAAATTTCTGAGGAAGATCAACAGGGTAGATGCTGGGCAGCTGTTTCCCCTGGTTGGGGTGTCTAGAACTAGAGGGCACAATCTCAGGATAAGAGAATGGAGATGAAAAGAAATTTCTTCACTGAAGGTTGTGAATCTTTGAATTTCTCTGCCCCAGAGGGCTATGGATGCTGAATCGTTGAGTATATTCAAGACTGAGATTGAGATTTTTGGGCACTAAGGGAATCAATTCATATGGCTATAGGATGGGAAAGTGGAGTTGAGGCAAAAGATCAGCCATAATCTTACTGAATGGCGGAGCAGGCTCGAGGGGCCGTGTGGCCTATTCCTAACTGTATATTTAAATGTACATTATATATGCAGAAATTATGCTTTTAATGTACATTTCAATATACAATTTAAGTTGCATGATGGCTGGCTGTGCTATAATGTACATATACTCTATATTTGCAGAAATGATGCTTTTAAAGAAAATTTGGTTTATAGCACAGCCATCGTGCAATTTAAATTCTATATTTAAATGTATATTAAAAGCATCATTGCTGCATAGATGTACATTTGAATATAGAATTTAAGTTACACAATAGCTGAATGTGCGAGAAGACAATAGATTCTTTAAATATATCATTTCTGCACATATAAGTCGACTGTTTTATAGCCCATTCATACAATCTAAATAGTATATTTAAATATTTACATTATATGCAGAAATTATGCTTTTAATGTACATTTCAGTGCATATAATTTAAGTTGGACAATGGATGAATGTGTTTCTTTTAAAAGCATATCCGCACATAGATACAGAAAATCTATTGTTTAATAGCACAGCAATTTAAATTGTATATGCAAGTGTATATTCAGTGTAATTTCTGCATATATTAAATATACAATTTACATTCTTTAATAGCATTCTTTAAAGGATTTTCTTTAAAAGCTTAATTTCTGCACACACAAATCTATTGTTTTATAGCCCACCGTGCAATTTAAATATTGACATTTTATGCAGAAATGATGCTTTTAATGTACAATACAATATATAATGAAGAGGGGTGAATGCGCGTCCTACACAGATATGTATTGGCAGAAATGATGCTTTTAAAGAACATCTACCGTTTTGCAGCACAGTCAGGCCTCACACATTTAGTTTGTGACTCAGGGGAAGACAAACTCCCGCCCGCCCGCGCACACACTGAGGGGGGGAGCGGGAGGAGAGGCAGGAGGGCCCGCCCGCACCGCCCGGGCCCCGCACCGCCCGCCCGCGCACACACTGAGGGGGGGAGCGGGAGGAGAGGCAGGAGGGCCCGCCCGCACCGCCCGGGCCCCGGGCCTCAAACCCCACCGGCCCCCGGGAGCCCCGACCGCTGCGGAAACCACCCCCCACCCGCCCCGGCCCCGGCCCCGGCCTACCACAGGTTGTGGCCCTCATCCTCCTCGCCCGACGCTGCGGGTGCCGCCGGTGCCGGGCTCTCGCCCGCCGCGCCCACAACCTTCCGCTCGGCCGCCGGCGCCATCTTGGCCACTGCGGCCCCGGGACCCGGATCATTGACGTCAGCCCCTAGCAACCGCAGGACCCCCGGGGGCCGCCCGCCCGCCGCCCGCTCCACATCATTCACGGCCAGCCTATCGCCTGGCCTCGCTTCATTCACATTTATTTTTTAATAAAGCGAATAATAATATATTTTTTTTTTTTTGGGGGTAGGGGGGGATTTTTCAGGCAGTGCTGGGGACGGGCGCTGCTGCCTGGAGGTCCAATGACGTCACTGCCCTCTCAGCCCCGCCCACCATTACAATTCATTTTTATTATTTAATGAGTCACCTCTTTTTAAATGTTTGTTTATTTTTGTGTGTGTATTTTTTTCAATTAAACATTATTTTTGTCAGGCAGCTCTGTGGACAGATGCTGAGGAGGGAGGACCTGTTGCAATAGTGCCATGATGTCAGTGGAATGATGTCATTTGGTGTTGATGTCATGGGGATGATGTCACTGGGGATAATGTTATTGGGGATGATGACATTGCAATGATATTATTAGGATGATGTCACTGCAGATGATGTCATTCGGATGATGTCATTGGGATGATGTTACTGGGGATGATGTAATTCGTTTAATGTCGCTGGGGATAATGTCAATCTATTATTGGGGATAGAAACATAGAAACATAGAAAATAGGTGCAGGAGTAGGCCATTCGGCCCTTCGAGCCTGCACCACCATTCAATAAGATCATGGCTGATCATTCCCTCAGTACCCCTTTCCTGCTTTCTCAAATATTTTGATATTTCAAATAACAGTGTGTTGATATTTGATGTCTCCATGATAAGAGGAGATTAATTGATGTCCTGTTTCTGACTGCTCCATTTTTGATCGGGGCGGAGGAGTAGTGAGAGATCGGGGCCCAGGAGAGGCGAGGGCCCAGGGGCAGCACGGGCCAGCCCACACTGCGATCTATGAATAGTAGGAGCATGTGTGCGCACTAGGGCCGTGCAGCAGAGCAGGTCTCCAGTCGTCTTGGTTTTAACCCTTGCCACTGGATCAAGACCTCGCTCTGTCAAGCCCGTGTGGTGACTGGTGTGTAACAACCACTCCACGTTAAAACAATCCACACACAGGCATCTTCCACCCTTCAGGATGTGGTTCGGGATCTGGAATGTCTGGTCCCTCATTTAAACACCTGTGAACTCATCTATTTTTGGAATGGAAGTGAGTCATCCTTGATACGAGGGACTGCCTAATACTACACTATACTACCATACCCCTTGATCCCTTTAGCCGTAAGGGCCATATCTAACTTCCTCTTGAATATATCCAATGAACTGGCCTCAACAACTCTCTGCGGCAGGGAATTCCACAGGTTAATAACTCTCTGAGTGAAGAAGTTTCTCCTCATCACAGTCCTAAATGGCTTACCCCTTATCCTTAGACTGTGTCCCCTGGTTCTGGACTTCCCCAACATCGGGAACATTTTTCCTGCATCCATCCTGTCCAGTCCCGTCAGAATTTTATATGTTTCTATGTTTCTAAACTCCAGTGAATACAGGCCCAGTCGATCCAGTCTCTCCTCATATGTGATTCCTGCCATCCCAGGAATCAGTCTGGTGAACCTTCGCTGCACTCCATCAATAGCAAGAACGTCCTTCCTCAGATTAGAAGACCAAAACTGAACACAATATTCCAGGTGAGGCCTCACCAAGGCCCTGGACAACTGCAGTAAGACCTCCCTGCTCCTATACTCAAATCCCCTAGCTATGAAGGCCAATATACCATTTGCCTTCTTCACCGCCTGCTGTACCTGCATGCCAACTTTCAATGACTGATGTACCGTGACACCCAGGTCTCGTTGCACCTCCCCTTTTCCTAATCTGCCGCCATTCAGATAATATTCTGCCTTCATGTTTTTGCCATCAAAGTGGATAACCTCACATTTATCCACATTATACTGCATCTGCCATGCATTTGCCCATTCATCTTACCTGTCCAAGTCACCCTACATCCTCTTAGCATCCTCCTCACAGCTCACACCACCACCCAGCTTAGTGTCATCTGCAAACTTGGAGATATTACACTCAATTCCTTCATCTAAATCATTGATGTATATTGTAAAGAGCTGGGGTCCCAGCACTGAGCCCTGCGGCACCCCACTAGTCACTGCCTGCCATTCTGAAAAGGACCCGTTTATCCCGACTCTCTGCTTCCTATCTGCCAACCAGTTCTTTATCCACATCAATACATTACCCCCAATACCATGTGCTTTAATTTTGCACGCTAATCTTTTGTGTGGGACCTTGTCAAAAGCCTTTTGAAAGTCCAAATACACCACATCCACTGGTTCTCCCTTGTCCACTCTACTAGTGACATCCTCAAAAAATTCTAGAAGATTTGTCAAGCATGATTTCCTATTCATAAATCCATGCTGACTCAGTCCGATCCTGTCACTGCTTTCCAAATGCGCTGCTATTACATCTTTAATAATTGATTCCAACATTTTCCCCACTACTGATGTCAGGCTAACCGGTCTATAATTACCCGTTTTCTCTCTCCCTCCTTTTTTAAAAGTGGGGTTACATTAGTTACCCTCTAGTCCATAGGAACTATCCAGAGTCGATAGACTGTTGGAAAATGATCACCAATGCATCCACTATTTCTAGGGCCACTTCCTTAAGTACTTTGGGATACAGACTATCAGGCCCTGAGGATTTATCGGCCTTCAATCCCATCAATTTCCCTAACACAATTTCCTGACTAATAAGGATTTCCTTCCGTTCTTCCTTCTCTCTAGACCCTCGGTCCCCTAGTATTTCCGGAAGGTTATATGTGTCGTCCTTCGTGAAGACAGAACCAAAGTATTTGTTCAATTGGTCTGCCATTTCTTTGTTCCCCATTATAAATTCACCTGATTCTGACTGCAAGGGACCTACGTTTGTCACTGGGATAATTACCTCTAGACTTGACTACTTCAACTCACTCCTGTCTGGCCTCCCACATTCGACAATACATAAACTTGAGGTCATCCAAAACTCAGCAGCCCGTGTCCTAACTCGCAGTCACGATCACCCATCACCTCTGTGCTTTCTGACTTACATTGGCTCCCGGTTAAACAACGTCTCGATTTCAAAATTCTCACCCTTGTTTACAAATCACTCTATGGCCTCGCCCCCCCACCCTATCGCTGTAATCTCCTCCAGCCTCACAATCCCACAAGATGTCTGCGCTCCTCTAATTCTGCCCTCGAACATCCCTCATTACAACTGCTCAACCATTGGTTGCCTGGGCCCCAAGCTCTGGAACTTTCTCCCTAAACCTCTCTACCTCTCTACCTCTCTACCTCTCTACCTCTCTACCTCTCTACCTCTCTACCTCTCCACCTCTCCACCTCTCCACCTCTCCACCTCTCCACCTCTCTACCTCTCTGCCTCTCTGCCTCTCTACCTCTCTACCTCTCCACCTCTCCACCTCTCTACCTCTCTGCCTCTCTGCCTCTCTACCTCTCTACCTCTCTACCTCTCTTTAAGACGCTCCTTAAAACCTACCTCTTAAACAAAGCTTTTGAACATCTGCCTTTATTTCTTCTTTTGAGGCTTGGTGTGAAATATATCTGTTTTGTCTTGTAATACTGCTGTGAAGCGCCTTGTTAAGGGCGCTATATAATTACAAGTTGTGTTGTTGTTAATACAGCCTTATATGCATTGCATGTGGGTTTAAAATAGTAATAGCACACAGATAAATGAACAGTAATACGACGTACATCAGAACCATCAAGATCAGGGGAATCTTAGAACTGGCATTTATAGAAACATAGAAACATAGAAAATAGGAGCAGTAGTAGGCCATTCGTCCCTTCGAGCCTGCACCGCCATTCACTAAGATCATTCAACCTCAGTACCCCTTTCCTGCCTACTTCTGATCTGAAAAGACTGACTGCTCACAAACCCTGGATGCACCAAAGTCAGAAGGTCGTGGGTTCAAGTCCCACCCCAGGGACTTGAGCACAAAAATCTAGGCTGATACTCCCAGTGCAGTGCTGAGAAAAGAAATCAGGACAATCATGGCCGCGCCTATGAGATTCATTGGAAGCCTGGGCATGTATGACCGAGCTCGCCAACCATTCCGATCTTGCATTGAACAGATGCAGATGTTTTTAAGGCCAATAACATTATTGAGATCACTGGTGCTGATGAGAATGTTCAAGCCCAAAATAAAGTAATTTGTGAATGAAAGAAACAATTTTTCCAACGGAGATCGGGCCAGGTGTCTACGGAACGTTGACAAACCTACTCACGCCACGGAAAGCAAAGGATGCGTCATTTGAAGAGGTTGTCGAGAAACTCGAGGGCTATTTCGACCCAATGCCCTTAGAAATAAGTTTGGTACAAGAAACCAACAGCAAAGTGAAACCATTAGTGAGTACTGTTATATATGTAAACTTGTATTTATTCTGTACAGCCACCAGAGGGCTCATCCCCTGGAGTCCCTAGGGATCCCATAATCCCTTGGGAGCACAGGTATTTAAGGAGGCCTCACAGGTTGGAGAGGCACTCTGGAGACCTGCAATAAAAGATTAAAGTCACACTTTACTTTGAGCGCACAGTGTTCAGTCTGACTCTTTCTCCATACACAACAAGTACATTGTAGTTCTTAATATCCTGTCTTTGCATTGTAACTTCGGCACATTTTTGGATCGTGCGTTGCGAGATAGGTTTGTGTGTGCACTGGTGGATGAGCACACACAGTCCAAGTTACTAACGTTTGACGTAGCGTGCAACATTGCCCTATCTATGGAGATGGTGTCTAAGATTGCTAGGGAGCTCCATCCAACTCCAGTGACTCATGCAGCTGAGGTCTATAGCCATAAAACCACCGCCAAACCTAAAGCTGAGAGATCAGGTCAAATGCATGTTGGTGACAGCAGTTCAGCGATTGTTATCGCTGCAATGGAAGTCACTCACCTCAGTACAGCCAATACAGAAATGTGAAGTGTTTTCACTGTCAGAGGCAAAGCCATATTTCAACAGCTTGCAGAGCGCGATCTAACGCAGGAAGTAAGAACCATTCTAGTGGCAATGCAAAGCAGCGACAGTAAAAGGGAGAAGTTCACAATATTGAAGTGAGCACAGCTGATGTTCAAGAACTCGGCATCTACAGTATCAAAGCCACCAGCGGCAACACTAACAGTCGTGAGAAAGACTTCCGTCCAAAACTTTTGATCAACGAGCAATATATTGACATGTGTATCGACACTGTGGCGGCCTGCTCCATCATGAGGAAGGACACATATGACAGTAAGTTTAATCAAGTACAACTTACAAAGGCCACCATAGAGTTAAAAACCTACTCTAGAGAATCCATACACACCTGGACTTATGGAATGTACAGTTCACCACAATGGCCAGTCAGTAAAGCTCATTATTACTGTAGCGAGCTACAACAGGCCAAGTCTCATGGACAAAAACTGGTTGAGAAAGTTAAAACTAGACCAGAAAAATGTCTTCAGTGTAACTGCTTCAAAGAAGAAACTCGACACACTGCTGAACAAGTAGAAAGCATGTCCACTGAGAGCATCACTGGGTATGACGTGTATATCCGCCTCAAGTCCAACGTGAAGCCTGTCTATTGTAGGGCTAGGCTGGTCCCCCATGCATTGAAAGGTCAGGTGGAGGCAGAGTTAGTGAAGCTCAGAGAGAACGGAGTGCTTATAAAAACTGACCAAAGTGAATGGGCTACCCTGATTGTGGTACTGGTGCAACGTCCAGAATCTGGAGTTCCAGAATCCGGAATGTTCCAGAATCCGGACTCTGGGACGATCGGTGGCAGGGTCGTCCGGAATCCGTGAAATGTTCCGGAATCTGGACCCGCCATCGCTGCCCGACCTCTGGCCTCAGCTCCTCGCCCCACTCGCCTCGCCCCGCTCGCCGCCGCTGCCCTTACTTCGGGGCCACCTCGCCAGCCCACCCAAACACCTCCTCGCCAGCCCACCCAAACACCTCCTCACCAGGGCCCACCCAAACACCTCCTCACCAGGGCCCACCCAAACACCTCCTCGGCTGGGCCCACCCAAACACCTCCTCGCCAGCCCACCCAAACACCTCCTCACCAGGGCCCACCCAAACACCTCCTCACCAGGGCCCACCCAAACACCTCCTCGGCTGGGCCCACCCAAACACCTCCTCACCAGGGCCCACCCAAACACCCCCTCGGCTGGGCCCACCCAAACACCTCCTCGCCAGCCCACCCAAACACCTCCTCGCCAGCCCACCCAAACACCTCCTCGCCAGCCCACCCAAACACCTCCTCGCCAGGGCCCACCCAAACACCTCCTCGCCAGGGCCCACCCAAACACCTCCTCGCCAGCCCACCCAAACACCTCCTCGCCAGGGCCCACCCAAACACCTCCTCGCCAGCCCACCCAAACACCTCCTCGCCAGGGCCCACCCAAACACCTCCTCGGCTGGGCCCACCCAAACACCTCCTCGCCAGGGCCCACCCAGACATCCCCTCGGCTGGGCCCACCCAAACACCTCCTCGGCAGCCTACCCAAACACCTCCTCGCCAGGGCCCACCCAAACATCCCCTCGGCAGCCCACCCAAACACCTCCTCGCCAGGGCCCACCCAAACACCTCCTCGGCTGGGCCTACCCAAACACCTCCTCGCCAGGGCCCACCCAAACACCTCCTCGCCAGGGCCCACCTAAACATCCCCTCGGCTGGGCCCACCCAAACACCTCCTCACCAGGGCCCACCCAAACACCTCCTCGGCTGGGCCCACCCAAACACCTCCTCGCCAGCCCACCCAAACACCCCCTTGGCTGGGCCCACCCAAACACCTCCTCGCCAGGGCCCACCCAAACACCTCCTCGCCAGCCCACCCAAACACCCCCTTGGCTGGGCCCACCCAAACACCTCCTCGGCTGGGCCCACCCAAACACCTCCTCGGCTGGGCCCACCCAAACACCCCCTCGGCTGGGCCCACTCAAACACCTCCTCGCCAGCCCACCCAAACACCTCCTCGCCAGGGCCCAGCCAAACACCTCCTCGGCGGCTCGAGTGTTTCCGGATTTGTGATGTCAGCAAGACGTTCCGAAGTCTGGAAATATCCGGAACAGCCTCGATCCCAAGGGTTCCGGATTCTCCACGCTGTACTGTAGTGCCCATCACTTGTGTGATGAGTGCAAACTGCAAAGCAGTTGGCGACGAGCAGTACCCGTTACCTACATCGCAAGGTTTGTATACAGCACTCTCTGGGTCAAAGGTTCTCTCCCAGCTTGACATATCGCACACTCAGTTGAATGTTGACAAAGAGAGTCAACGGTATCTCACCATCAACACTCACAAGACTGTACTCTGACACCAAGCTGCCGTATGGTGGAAAGTCCTCCCACAAAATCTTCCAGGCTACCATGGATAAGATTTTGCAAGGAATTCCAAATTGCTGATGTGATCAAGACAATGTGCTGATCGCAACAAGTACCGCGGAAGAAAACCTAGAAGTGTTAGATTTAGTGCTTCAAAAGTTGAATTCCCACAATGTCAAATTGAAAAGGAGCAAATGTGCTTTTCTGCAGCCCAAGGTTGTGTACCTCGAATATAATAACATAAGAAATAGGAGCAGGAATTGGCCATTCGGCCCCTCGAGCCTGCTCCGCCATTTAATACGATCATGGCTGATCTGATCTTGGGCTCAGCTCCACTTCCCCGCCCGTTCCCCATAACCCTTTATTCCCTTATCGCTCAAAAATCTGTCTATCTCCGCCTTAAATATATTCAATGACCCAGCCTCCACAGCTCTCTGGGGTAGAGAATTCCACAGATTTACAACCCTCTGAGAGAAGAAATTCCCCCTCATCTCAGTTTTAAATGGGCTGCCCCTTATTCTATGTCCCCTAGTTCTAGTCTCCCCTATGAGTGGAAATATCCTCTCTATATCCACCTTGTCGAGTCCTCTCATTAACAGATATGTTTCGATAAGATCACCTCTCATTCTTCTGAACTCCAATGAGTCGAGGCCCAACCTATTCACCTATTTTCATAAGTCAACCCCCTCATCTCCGGAATCAACCTAGTGAACCTTCTCTGAACAGCCTCCAATGCAAGTATATCCTTCCCTAAATACGGAGACCAAAAGTGTCATGTATCCAACATGCTTACAGCTTGTATATTACACCAGAGGGCACTGCAGTGGGAGACTTGCAGGTTACCTGTACAGGTGTGCCTGACCTAGTATAAAAGGCAGGCCACCAGGTGTGATCCTCACTCTGGACTTACATTAAATGGACTAAGGTCACTACAGTTCAAGTGCAACACATTGCCTCGTGGAGTCATTATCAGAGCATCTAAAGATATAACAATTGGTGACGAGATTACGGACTTTCACGTGAAAATGGCTACCCTTGGTACGTTGCAGCAGTTTGCCGATGGTGATGATTGGGACACCTTTGTGGAGAGGCTCGAACATTTCTTCACAGCAAACGACCTGGCAGGCGACAATCCGGCCACACTGGCTGATAAACGCAGAGCTATCCTGCGAACCAGTTGTGGGCCCACTGTCTATGGCCTCGTCAGGGACTTTCTGGCACCAGCGAAGACAATGACCAAGATGTACGAGGAGCTCGTAACGCTGATCCAAGAACAACTCAAGCCCGAAGAGAGCATCCTCACAGCGAGACACCGGTTCTACACCCACCGACGGCCCGAAGGCCAGGAAATTGCAAAATACGCTGCAGACCTCAGGAGGCTGGTGGCTCCGTGTGATTTCGGCGACCACCTCACCGAAACGCTACGGGATATCTTTGTCATTGGAATCGGCCACGAGGGCCTTCTTCACAGGCTACTGTCGGTGGATACCACAGTCACACTGCAGAAGGCCATCTCCGTGAGCCAAGTATTCATGACCTCGGCCTGCGGCTCTAGGCAGCTGACTCTTCCTCAGGACTCAAACCCGGCAAGTACCGTACACAGAATGGTGCCTTTTAGAGGCTGGACTGTAGAACGTGAATCTCCTCAGGGGAGAGAGAACAGGCCCCCGAGTCCCTTAACTCAGAGTCCGCTGAGGAGGCCTAGTCGAGTAGCTCCATGCTGGCGTTGCGGAGGGAATCACAGGGCTCACCAGTGCCATTTTAAAGACAATGTGTGTAAAGGCTGCAGCACAAAGGGCCACCTCCAGCGAATGTGTAAAAGAAATATGACTCACTGTGTTGATGAACCGTCTGCAGAGGGCCATGAATCCAGCGCGGATTATGAAGCGATCGACAGAGAGGCAGCTCAGCCCCACGATGAGGTATATGGCATGTTTACCTGCACCACCGAGTGTTCCCCAGTGAGGATGGAAATCGAGATAAACGGCATTCCAGTATTCATGGAAGTGGACACGGGGGCGAGCCAGTCAGTATTGAATCAAGAAGCCTTTGAGAGGCTATGGGACAATCAAACTAAACAACCCAAGTTGGTCCCGGTTCAGGTAAAGCTGTGCACCTACACTGATGAACTTATCCCGGTTGTTGGTAGTGCGGATGTAAAGGTACTCCATGATGGCGCGGTGCACAAGTTACCTCTGTGGGTTGTTGCAGGTGATGGACCAACACTGCTCGGAAGAAGGTGGATGGAGAAGATCCATTGGATCTGGGAAGATTTCATCCCTCCAGCGATCGACGTCGCCCGCGCTCAGGGGCAAAGCAAGCCCCCACCCGAGGGTGGACCCGGCCCCAGAGAGCAGACCAGCACAGCACCCGAGGCACAGACCGCCCAACACGACTGCGTGGAGATGATCCAGCTGAGACGACCCGAACACACCTTCCCGGCTCCAGTGGCAGGACTCCGGAGGAAGAAAATCGGATCCAAAGGCAACTTCTAGCTTCGGTGGCAGAACCCGGGGAGAAGAGGATCACCGCAGTCGACATCGTGGATGGAAGAAAGATGGCGCCCAAACCACGAGGTGAGGCGCTGAAGGAAAAGATGGCGGTGGCCAGACCACGAGGTGCAGCGCTGATGGAGCAACACGTGGTACCGAGCGGAGAAGAGGATTGGGGTAAAGATAGCAAGGCTCTCTTAAAGGAGGCCTGCAACTCACCACACTTAAAGGGACAGCTCCACATTCTCAATCAATGTAATAGCAACTGTGATTAGATGTAAAATGTGTAATTGATGATCAGAGTTTTATACATGTAATAAGCAAGGAAATGTCGGGCGATTGCGATTGGAGCTACAGGTTATTTACAATAAGTAATGAAACGTTGTGCGATGTAGGATTTCAACTGCATTCAGTTCATGCAGCGAGCAAACACCCATTGGGAGCACACAGGTCCAGCGAGCTACCCAATGTAATAGCCTGCATCCCTGGGACCAGAGTCCTGCACCATGGAGTGTGGCCACAAGCAGCCAATATAGACAAGCTGCAGAGCAAGTGATCTCAGGAGGGTAACGGCACCAGTATCGATACCCTGCCCCTGATCGGCTCCACCTCTCAGGCACCCGATGGCACCAACCGCCATGAGCCTGAAAGAACAAACTGTGCTAAGGCTCAGCCCCCAGACCCTATCGCCACCAAGGTCATACCCAGGAACGAAGGGTCACCTGCAACGGTTCTCCCAAATGGGACCGGGACCAGCTAGGATCCCAAACCAAATAACGCCCAGGCCAGCGAGTCAGCGGTTCCCTGTGCACTGCCAGACGACTGCCCCTCAGGGAGCAGCAGTGACCCGGGGCACAAGGAGAGGACAGGGAGGTCACAGGCATCTGTGAATCTGCCTGACGCTCGGAGCAACAGCAACAACCCCGAGAGCGAGCACCTTGAGCCAACCGGGTTCCCACTGCCAGCACTGAGCACTGCGCCACCACCAGACTGCCTGGGCACCATCCAGCAGTTCTGGAACTAGCTTGTCCTCACGCACCGATGCTGACCCCAGCACTGAGTCCAAGTATATTCCAAGTTTGTACCTCACCATTCAAATGTACTTACTTCACCATGGTACCACAAATGTAATGCTGTAAATGCACATTTTTTTTCTGAACTTGAATGTATATGAATGTAATCTATTTGTGGGGTGGTGGAGAGAATGGGATGGTCATAGACGCACAAACAGAAACCACCAGCATCTCTACTGCCAATGAAACACCACCCACACACCCCAGATGGAAACAACCCTCCAAGGGTCAAACAGATAGAGCTAAGCCCAGAGCACAGTCTATGCAAAGGCGATTTGCAATAAGGACTTGGGGGAGAGTGATGTCTTGTGTCCAACATGGTTACTGCTTGTACTATTACAAGGTGTGCCACCAGGGGGCACAGCAGTGGGAGACTTGTAGGTCACCTGTACAGGTGTGCCTGGCCTAGTCTAAAAGGCAGGCCACCAGGTGTGATCCTCACTCTGGAATTACATTAAATGGACTAAGGTCACTACAGTTCAAGTACAACACTTTGTCTCGTGGAGTCATTATCTGACCATCCAAAAATATAACAAAACTGTACGCAGTACTCCAGGTGTGGCCTCACCAATACCCTGTACAGTTGTAGCAGGACTTCTCTGCTTTTATAATCCATCCCCCTTGCAATAAAGGCCAACATTCCATTTGCCTTCCTGATCACTTGCTGTACCTGCATACTAACTTTTTGTGTTTCATGCACAAGGACCCCCAGGTCCCTCTGTACTGCAGCACTTCGCAATTTTTCTCCATTTAAATTATAATTAGCTTTTTTATTATTTCTGCCAAAGTGGATAACCTCACATTTTCCCAAATTATACTCCATCTGCCAGATTATTGCCCACTCACTTAGCCTGTCTATGTCCTTTTGCAGATTTTTTGTGTCCTCCTCACAATTTGCTTTCCCTCCCATCTTTGTATCATCAGCAAACTTGGCTACATTACACTCAGTCCCTTCATCCAAATCATTAATTTCGATTGTAAATAGTTGGGGTCCCAGCACTGATCCCTGAGGCACCCCACTAGTTACTGTTTGCCAACCGGAAAATGACCCATTTATCCCGACTCTCTGTTTTCTGCTAGTTAGCCAATCCTCTATCCATGCTAATATACTACCCCCATGAACTTTTATCTTGTGCAGTAACCTTTTATGTGTCACCTTATCTGGAAATCCACCACATCCATTGGTTCCCCCTTATACACCCTACTCGTTACATCCTCAAAGAACTCCAGAAATTTGTCAAACATTATTTCCCTTTCATAAAACCATGCTGACTCTGCTTGAGAGACTGGATCAACTGGGTTTGTATCCACTGGAATTTAGAAAAATGAGAGGGGATCTCGATTGGACAGGTTAGAAGCAGGAAAAATGTTCCCGTTGCTGGGGATTCCAGAACCAGGGGACATAGTCTAAGAATAAGAGGTAAGCAATTTAGGACCGAGATGAGGAGAAACTTCTTCACTCAGAGTTGTTAACCTGTGGAATTCTCTACCACAGAAAGTTGTTGATGCCAGTTCATTGGATATATTCAAAAGGGAGTTAGATGTGGCCCTTACGGCCAAAGGGATCAAGGGGTATGGAGAGAAAGCAGGAAAGGGGTACTGAAGTTGAATGATCAGTCATGATCTTATTGAATGGTGGTGCAGGCTCGAAGAGCTGAATGGCCTACTCCTGCACCTCTTTTCTATGTTTCTATGTTTGATTGAATTATGCTTTTCCAAATGTCCTGCTACTGCTTTCTTAACAATGGATTCCAGCATTTTACCAACGACAGATGTTAGGCTAACTGGTCGATAGTTTCCTGCTTTCTGTCTGCCTCCTTTTTTAAATAGGGGCGCTAAATTTGCGGTTTTCCAATCTGCTGGAACCGCCCGAGAATCCAGGAATTTTGGTAGATTACAACCAATGCATCCACTTTCTCTGCAGCCACTTCTTTTAGGACCCAAGGATGCGGAGAAACTTCTTCACTCAGAGAGTGGTTAACCTGTGGAATTCTCGACCGCAGAAAGTTGTTGAGGCCAGTTCGTTAGATATATTCAAAAGGGAATTAGATAAAACAGAAAAGAGTGACTAAAGTAAATGTTGGTCCCTTAGAAGATGAGAAGGGGGATTTAATAATGGGAAATGTGGAAATGGCTGAGACCTTAAACAATTATTTTGCTTCCGTCTTCACAGTGGAAGACACAGAAACCATGCCAAAAATTGCTGGTCACAGGAATGTGGGAAGGGAGGACCTTGAGACAATCACTATCACGAAGGAGGTAGTGCTGGACAAGCTAATGGGACTCAAGGTAGACAAGTCCCCTGGTCCTGATGAAATGCATCCCAGGGTATTAAAAGAGATGGCGGAAGTTATAGCAGATGCATTCGTTATAATCTACCAAAATTCTCTGGACTCTGGGGAGGTACCAGCGGATTGGATAGCAGCTAATGTAATGCCTCTGTTTAAAAAAGGGGGCAGACAAAAGGCAGGTAACTATAGGCCAGTTAGTTTAACATCTGTAGTGGGGAAAATGCTTGAAGCTATCATTAAGGAAGAAATAGTGGGACATCTAGATAGGAATAGTGCAATCAAGCAGATGCAACATGGATTCATGAAGGGGAAATCATGTTTAACTAATTTACTGGAATTCTTTGAGGATATAACGAGCATGGTGGATAGATGTGTACCGATGGATGTGGTGTATTTAGATTTCCAAAAGGCATTTGATAAAAGGGTACTGCAGAAGATAAAGGTACGCGGAGTCAGAGGAAATGTATTAGCATGGATAGAGAATTGGCTGGCTAACAGAAAGCAGAGAGTCGGGATAAATGGGTCCTTTTCGGGTTGGAAATCGGTGGTTAGTGGTGTGCCACAGGGATCGGTGCTGGGACCACAATTGTTTACAATATACACAGATGACCTGGAAGAGGGGACAGAGTGTAGTGTAACAAAATTTTCAGCTGACACAAAGATTAGTGGGAAAGCGGATTGTGTAGAGGACACAGAGAGGCTGCAAAGAGATTTAGATAGGTTAAGCGAATGGGCTAAGGTTTGGCAGATGGAATACAATGTCGGAAAATGTGAGGTCATCCACCTTGGAAAAAAAACAATAAAAGGGAATATTATTTGAATGGGGAGAAATTACAACATGCTGCGGTGCAGAGGGACCTGGGGGTCCTTGTGCATGAATCCCAAAAAGTTAGTTTTCAGGTGCAGCAGGTAATCAGGAAGGCGAATGGAATGTTGGCCTTCATTACGAGAGGGATGGAGTACAAAAGCAGGGAGGTCCTGCTGCAACTGTATGGGGTATTGGTGAGGCCGCACCTGGAGTACTGCGTGCAGTTTTGGTCGGTCACCTTACTTAAGGAAAAATATACTAGCTTTGGAGGGGGTACAGAGATGATTCACTAGGCTGATTCCGGAGATGAGGGGGTTACCTTATGATGATAGATTGAGTAGACTGGGTCTTTACTCGTTGGAGTTCAGAAGGATGAGGGGTGATCTTATAGAAACATTTAAAATAATGAAAGGGATAGACAAGATAGAGGCAGAGAGGTTGTTTCCACTGGTCGGGGAGACTAGAACTAGGGGTCACAGCCTCAAAATATGGGGGAGCCAATTTAAAACTGAGCTGAGAAGGAGTTTCTTCTCCCAGAGGGTTGTGAATCTGTGGAATTCTCTGCCCAAGGAAGCAGTTGAGGCTAGCTCATTGAATGTATTCAAATCACAGATAGATAGATTTTTAACCAATAAGGGAATTAAGGGTTATGGGGAGCGGGCGGGTAAGTGGAGCTGAGTCCACGGCCAGATCAGCCATGATCTTGTTGAATGGCGGAGCAGGCTCGAGGGGCTAGATGGCCTACTCCTGTTCCTAATTCTTATGTTCTTATGCAAGCCACCAGACGCTCCTGCACACTCTTCATGTTGCCATCCTCGTCTGCCGTCCGGACACGCCATGGCGCACCATCTTGCCGTCCGGAGGAGGAGGGGGTCCCCAATGGAGTGCTCTCTACGCGGGAGTCCTCCCACTATTTATTGGGGACTTGGCCTGGAGGGTGGTGCATGGAGCAGTCCCGTGCAATAAGTTTTTAAGTCGGATCACGGGCTCCCAGGCCACCTGTAATTTCTGTGGTCTGGAAGAGTCCGTGTTCCATGTGTATGTTGAGTGTATGAGGTTGCAGCCCCTCTTCCAATATCTGAAGGGGCTGCTCCTCAAATTCTGGTTGCACTTCAGTCCCACACTCCTGATCTTTGGGCGGAGGGGAGCGGGCAGGTTGGAGGGCCTCCTTGTAGGACTGCTCCTGGGCAGGGCCAAGGGTGGCATCAGCCGGTCCAGGCCCCGGGCGGTCGAGGGGGTCGTTCAGCCCGACTGCCTGCCTCTCTTCCGTGGCTACGTTTGCGCCAGGGTGTCCCTGGCGACGGAGCACATGGTGTCCACCGGTACGCTCGCGGCCTTCCACGAGAGGTGGGCGGCGGAGGGACTGGAGTGCATCGTCACCCCGGCAACCAAATTTTAATTTGAACCATGTCTAAAGTTTAATTTGTTTAAGTTTGTCGGTTTTAGTGCCCCCGCCCCCCTTTTAGCCAGGGGAACTTGTATAATTTGTGTTTTTGATGCCCTCAAAAAAAAAACAAGGGGGCACTTGAAAAGTTTTTAGGCTTCTATAGATATGTAAAGAGAAAAAGGTTAGTAAAGACAAACGTAGGTCCCCTGCAGTCAGAATCAGGGGAAGTCATAACGGGGAACAAAGAAATGGCAGACCAATTGAACAAGTACTTTGGTTCGGTATTCACTGAGGAGGACACAAACAACCTTCCGGATATAAAAGTGGTCAGAGGGTCTAGTAAGGAGGAGGAACTGAGGGAAATCCTTATTCGTCGGGAAATTGTGTTGGGGAAATTGATGGGATTGAAGGCCGATAAATCCCCAGGGCCTGATGGTCTGCATCCCAGAGTACTTAAGGAGGTGGCCTTGGAAATAGCGGATGCATTGACAGTCATTTTCCAACATTCCATTGACTCTGGATCAGTTCCTATCAAGTGGAGGGTAGCCAATGTAACCCCACTTTTAAAAAAAGGAGGGAGAGAGAAAACAGGGAATTATAGACCGGTCAGCCTGACATCAGTAGTGGGTAAAATGATGGAATCAATTATTAAGGATGTCATAGCAGCGCATTTGGAAAGAGATGACATGATAGGTCCAAGTCAGCATGGATTTGTGAAAGGGAAATCATGCTTGACAAATCTTTTGGAATTTTTTGAGGATGTTTCCAGTAGAGTGGACAAGGGAGAACCAGTTGATGTGGTGTATTTGGACTTTCAGAAGGCTTTCGACAAGGTCCCACACAAGAGATTAATGTGCAAAGTTAAAGCACATGGGAATGGGGGTAGTGTGCTGACATGGATTGAGAACTGGTTGTCAGACAGGAAGCAAAGAGTAGGAGTAAATGGGTACTTTTCAGAATGGCAGGCAGTGACTAGTGGGGTACCGCAAGGTTCTGTGCTGGGGCCCCAGCTGTTTACATTGTACATTAATGATTTAGACGAGGGGATTAAATGTAGTATCTCCAAATTTGAGGATGACACTAAGTTGGGTGGCAGTGTGAGCTGCGAGGAGGATGCTATGAGGTTGCAGAGTGACTTGGATAGGTTAGGTGAGTGGGAAAATGCATGACAGATGAAGTATAATGTGGATAAATGTGAGGTTATCCACTTTGGTGGTAAAAAGAGAGAGACAGACTATTATCTGAATGGTGACAGATTAGGAAAAGGGGAGGTGCAACAAGACCTGGGTGTCATGGTACATCAGTCATTGAAGGTTGGCATGCAGGTACAGCAGGCGGTTAAGAAAGCAAATGGCATGTTGGCCTTCATAGCGAGGGGATTTGAGTACGGGGCAGGGAGGTGTTACTACAGTTGTACAGGGCCTTGGTGAGGCCACACCTGGAGTATTGTGTACAGTTTTGGTCACCTAACTTGAGGAAGGACATTCTTGCTATTGAGGGAGTGCAGCGAAGGTTCACCAGACTGATTCCCGGGATGGCGGGACTGATATATCAAGAAAGACTGGATCAACTGGGCTTGTATTCACTGGAGTTCAGAAGAATGAGAGGGGATCTCACAGAAACATTTAAAATTCTGATGGGTTTAGACAGGTTAGATGCAGGAAGAATGTTCCCAATGTTGGGGAAGTCCAGAACCAGGGGTTACAGTCTAAGGATAAGGGGTAAGCCATTTAGGACCGAGATGAGGAGAAACTTCTTCACCCAGAGAGTGGTGAACCTGTGGAATTCTCGACCACAGAAAGTTGTTGAGGCCAATTCACTAAATATATTCAAAAAGGAGTTAGATGTAGTCCTTACTACTAGGGGGATCAAAGGGTATGGCGAGAAAGCAGGAAGGGGGTACTGAAGTTGCATGTTCAGCCATGAACTCATTGAATGGCGGTGCAGGCTCGAAGGGCCGAATGGCCTACTCCTGCATCTATTTTCTATGTTTCAATGAGTGTGACCCCCCCTTTAATCAGGGGGCACTTGATTGTTTTTAGACAAAATAGTTGTAAGGCATCAGGTCCAGGGGTCTTGTCCACCTTTAGTCCCATTATTTTATCGAGTACTATTTCTTTAGTGATAGTGATTGCATTAAATTCCTCCATCCCTATAGCCCCTTGATTATCCGCTATTGGGGTGTTTTTAGTGTCTTCTACCATGAAGACTGATACAAAATATTTGTTCAAAGTCTCTGACATTTCCATGTTCCCCATTATTAATTCCCCAGTCTCATCCTCTAAGGGACCAACATTTACTTTAGCCACTCTTTTCCTTTTTATGTACCTGTAGAAACTCTTACTATCTGTTTTTATATTTTGTGCTAGTTTACTTTCATAATCTATCTTCCCTCTCTTTTTTATTGAATGGTGATGCAGCCAATGAAGGAAAGGGTTAATGCTGTCATCAATGCTCCAAAACCACAGAACATGCCTGAGTTAAGATCTTTCCTTGGAAGGGTCCAGTACTATGCTCGTTTCTTACCTGAGTTAGCGACCCTGTTAGTTCCATTGCACCAGCTCGTTGAGAAGGATGTCCAGTGGAAGAGGACGAAAGCACAACAGGAAGCTTACGACGCTTGTAAGAGAAGTCTCTCTGGCGATGCTCTACTTGTGCACTACGACACACAGCGTGAGCTTCAATTAGTGTGTGATGCTTCCAGCTACAATGCAGGGGCTGTCATAAGCCACATAATGGATGACGGCCGAGAGAGACCAATTGCGTTCACATCACCAATCCTCACACAGAGCGAAATAAACTACGCGCAGATTGAAAAGGATGCACTCGCCATAGTGTTTGGAATCAAGAGATTCCAACACTTCCTGATCAGCTGATCATAGGCTCGCAAGGTATGGACGCAAGGTCCAGGGCTGCGCCGTGGATTTTGATGAACGGGTGGCAGTGCTGTGTGGCGGGGTCAGGTTGGTGGAGTATCTTTGTCTTACGGATAGCCCATGCTTTCGTAAGCCTTGGTGACGGTGTTGACGATGGTTTGGAGTTCGGCCTCTGAGTGTGCGCAGACGCAGGAGTCGGCCGCGTACTGTAGTTCGATGACGGAGGACGGGATGACCTTGGATCTAGCCTGGAGGCGACGAAGGTTGAACAGGTTCCCACTGGTTCTGTAGTTTAGTTCCACTCCAGTGGGGAGCTTGTTGAGAGTGAGGTGGAGCATTGCAGCGAGGAAGATCGAGAAGAGGGTTGGTGCGATGATGCAGCCCTGCTTGACCCCGGTCCGGATGTGGATTGGGTCTGTGGTGGATTTGTTGGTCAGGATCACAGCCTGCATGTTGTCATGGAGCAGGCGGAGGATGGTGACAAATTTTTGGGGGCAGCCGAAACGGAGGAGGACGCTCCATAGACCCTCGCGGTTGACAGTGTCAAAGGCCTTTGTGAGGTCAAAGAAGGCCATGTACAGGGGTTTGTGCTGTTCCCTGCATTTGTCGCTGAAGATCATGTTGTCGATAAAGATCATGTCCATTGTATCCCTTAGTGGATGGAATCCGCACTGTGATTCTGGGAGGAGCTCTTCAGCCACAAGGAGAAGACAGTTGAGGAGGATTCTTGCCATGACTTTCCCAGTGGCCGACAGCAGGGAAACTCCTCTGTAGTTACCACAATCGGACTTGTCCCCTTTTTTGAAGATGGTCACGATTATGGCACCTCTGAGATCTCTTGGCATGCTCTCCTCCTTCCGTAAGAGAGATGAGGTCATGTATTTGTGCATGACCTCAACAAGGCAACAGGAGCAGATGGAATTCCCGCCGAGGCACTTTATCCAAAAGACAATGCTGTTAGGGAGGGAGTTCCAGGATTGTGACCCAGCGACGATGAAGGAACGGCCGATATATTTCCCAGTCAGGATGGTGTGTGACTGGGAGGGGAACGTGGAGGTGGTGGTGTTCCCATGCGCCTGCTGCCCTTGTCCTTCTAGGTGGTAGAGGTCGCGGGTTTGGGAGGTGCTGCCGAAGAAGCCTTGGCGAGTTGCTGCAGTGCATCTTGTAGATGGTGCACACTGCAGCCAGGGTGCGCCGGTGGTGGAGGGAGTGAGTGTTGAAGGTGGTGGATGGGGAGCTGATCAAGTGGCTGCTTTGTCCTGGATGGTGTCGAGCTTTTTGAGTGTTGTTGGAGCTGCACTCATCCAGGCAAGTGGAGAGTATTCCATCACACTCCTGACTTGTGCCTTGTGGATGCTGGAAAGGCTTTGGGGAGTCAGGAGGTGAGACACTCACCGCAGAATACCCAGCCTCTGACCTGCTCTTGTTGCCACAGTATTTATGTGGCTGGTCCAGTTAAGTTTCTGGTCAATGGTGACCCCCAGGATGTTGATGGTGGGGGATTCGGTGATGGTAATGCCATTGAATGTCAAGGGGCGGTGGTTAGACTCTCGCTTGTTGGAGATGGTCATTGCCTGGCACTTGTGTGGTGCGAATGTTACTTGCCACTTATCAGCCCAAGCCTGAATGTTGTCCAGGTCTTGCTGCATGTGGGCACGGACTGCTCCATTATCTGAGGAGTTGCGAATGGAACTGAACACTGTGCAGTCATCAGCAAACATCCCCACTTCTGACCTTATGATGGAGGGAAGGTCATTGATGATGTCATGTATGGACATGCTGTTTGTAGCCACCAGGTGGCGTCATTGTTGGAGGCCATTGATCAGCATGCATATGGTGCTGCTCTGGTATAAAAGGCCAGCCATTTTGAGAGTCAGGCACTTTGGGCCGTAATAAAGCAGAGCTAAGGGTGTAACTTGTTCAGTTAAACAGTACAGAGTTTGAACCTTTATTGCATACATAATATTTGTCAACGAGAATACAAGAACCTTTGTTTGCAAAACGAGCACGATTGGATTTTTAGAGCGATTCGTGGAGGGAGAAGATTGGGCAGATTTTGTGAGCCGTTTGAACCAGTATTTCGTGACCAACAAAATGAAGGGGGTCGACGATGCAGATCGGCGCCGGGCCGTGTTCCTCACTGTGTGCGGTTCAAAGATCTACCGTCTGATAAAGAATCTACTCATGCCTCGTGATCCAACAGAGAAAACGTACGAGGAGTTGTGTACATTGGTACGGGAGCACCTCAAGCCAGACGACGGCATCATCATCTCGAGATGCAGGGTTCGATCGGAGGGCCAGAGCCGGCGGGATTCGTTGCCAACCTGAGACGTCTAGCGGGACCGTGCAAGTTCGGGACAGTGTTGGCAGACATGCTACGGGACTTCTTCGTTATCGGTATCAACCACGAGGTGATCCTGTGCAAACTTCTGGTGGTGGATTTAAAAAGGGCCATCCAGGTCGCTCAATCATGTATGATGGCGGACAGGAGTCTAAAGCAAATATCGGTGAAGAACCGAACCTCGGCAAGTAGTGTAAATGCGATTGATTCGCCGTTTGGCAGAGCGGCACATGGCAGGGCCTATCCGGCTGCGTTCACGAAACCTGTGGCTGCCCAAAGTCCACCAGCGGGAGTGTATCCGACTTCTCCGTGTTGGCGTTGTGGGGGAATCATCAGCACCAGCAGTGCTGATTTAAGCAATATAGTCTGAGAGTGGGGCATCACCAGCACAAGTGTCCGCAGATGAGCAAGCGTGCTGCGACACACCACGTGGAGGATGAGAGTCAGACTAGCGCGGATCCGGATGCACCATCTGAGATGCCAGAGAAGGAAGGGTATGGACTGTACTCTTTCATAACCAAGAGTAAACCAATTTTGATTAATGTGAAGTTTAACGGGATACCAGTATCGATGGAACTGGACACGGGGGCGAGTCAATCGATCATGAATGAGAGGGCATTTAATAAGCTGTGAGATACTAAGACTGTGAGGGCCAGGCTGAGCCCTGTTAATGCCAAGCTGTGCACGTACACCAAAGAACTGATAAAGGTATTTGGCAGTGTACAAATTAATGTGTCGTATAACGGTGCGGTTCACGAGTTACCGCTGTGGATTGTTCCAGGCAATGGCCCAACGCTGCGCGGCAGGAGCTGGTTGGAGAAAATCAGATGCAACTGGAACGATATACAGGCGTTGTCATCGGAGGAAGATACATGTGCCCAAGTATTGAGCAAGTTCCCCTCGATGTTCGCACCGGGAGCCAAGGTGCAGATCCACGTGGACTCAGATGCAAGACCCGTCCGTCATAAAGCTCGGGCAGTGATGAGGGAGAAGGTCGAAATTGAACTGGACGTTCCAGCATAAAGGGATCATATCACCGGTCAAATTTAATGAATGGGCCAGCCCCATTGTTCCTGTGCTGAAAAGTGATGGCACAGTCAGAATCTGTGGAGACTACAAGGCTACGATCAACATGGTTTCGAAACAAGATCAGTACCCGTTACCGAAGGCTGATGACTTGTTTGCGACGCTAGCCGGGGGGAAGTCGTTCATAAAACTGGATTTGACGTCGGCCTACATGACGCAGGAGTTGGTTGAGATGTCGAAGAGACTTACGTGCATTAACACGCACAAAGGACTGTTTATTTACCACAGGTGCCTGTTTGGAATTCGCTCAGCTACAGCAATATTCCAGAGGAACATGGAGAGTCTACTGAAGTCCGTTCCCAGAACCGTCGTGTTCCAAGAAGACATCCTGATCACCGGTAGTGACTCCAAGGAATATCTGAACAACCTGGAAGAGGTTCTACTGCATTTGGACAGAGTGAGACTCAGACTGAAACGCTCAAAGTGCATCTTCATGGCACCAGAGGTTGAATTCCTTGGGAGGAAAATCGCCGCTGATGGCATCAGACCTACTGACGTGAAAACCAAAGCCATCTAGAATGCACCCAAGCCGCAGAATGTGATGGAGCTGCATTCGTTCCTGGGTCTACTCAACTACTTTGGTAACTTCCTACCTAAATTGAGCACCTTACTAGAACCACTGCACATGCTATTAAGAAAAGGCAACAACTGGGTGTGGGGAGCATCGCAAGACAGAGCTTTCGAGAAAGCCACCAATCTGCTTTGCTCAAACAAACTGCTGGTAGATTATGATCCATGTAAACGTTTAGTATCCATGTATCGTCATATGGAATTGGTTGCGTACTCCAACAAGCCAATGAATCGGGGAAACTTCAACCTGTCGCGTATGCATCCAAAAGTTTGTCTAAAGCAGAAAGAGCCTACAGTATGGTAGAAAAAGAAGCTTTAGCGTGTGTGTATGGTGTTAAAAAAATGCATCGATACCTGTTCAGTCTGAGGTTTGAATTAGAGATCGATCACAAGCCGCTCATTTTATTGTTTTCCGAGAGCAAAGGTATCAATACCAACGCTTCATCCCGCATCCAAAGGTGGGCGCTGACATTATCTGCCTATGATTATGTCATTCGCCACTGACCTGGCACAGAGAATTGTGCCGATGTTTTGAGCCGGTTGCCGTTGCCCACACTGGAGCTGGAAACGCCACAAACGGCGGATCTAATGTTAATCATGGATGCTTTTGAGAGTGAAGGAGCCCCTGTCATGGTTCAACAAGTTAAGACCTGGACCAGCCAGGACCCGATTTTGTTGGTGGTAAAGGGTTGCATCCTCAAAGGGGATTGGTCTGCCATACCTAACCAAATGTGTGAGGAGGCCAAACCGTACATTCGTCGCAAGGACGAACTGTCTATTCAAGCAGATTGCATATTGTGGGGCAATCGTGTTGTAATGCCCAAGAAAAGGAGAGAGAAGTTTGTGCGTGAGTTACACAGCACACATCCCGGTATAGTGATGATGAAGACCATCGCCAGGTCCCACGTATGGTGGCCAGGAATTGATTCTGAGCTGGAAGCATGCGTGCATCAGTGCAACACCTGCATACAGCTCAGCAAAGCACCAGCGGAATCGATGCTGAGTCTGTGGTCATGGCCATCCAAACCTTGGTCCAGGATCCATGTAGATTTTGCAGGTCCCTCCCTGGTCAAGATGTTTTTAGTGGTGGTGGATGCTTATTCGAAGTGGATAGAATGCATAATCATGTCATCCAGCACGTCCACGGTAACCATAGAGGATCTCAATGTCATGTTCGTGACACATGGTCTGCCTGACATAGTGGTGAGCGACAATGGGTCGTGCTTCACCAGTCAGGAGTTTCAGGAGTTTGTGAAACTTAATGGCATAAAACATATAAGGTCAGCACCATCCAACGGGCAAGCAGAACGTGCAGTACAAATTATCAAGCAAAGCATGAGGAGAGTAACCCAAGGGTCACTGAAGACCCACTTGTCTTGCATACTGCTGAGTTACAGGACAAGACCCCACACACTCACAGGGGTCTCGCATGCTGAACTCATGATGAAAAGAGTCTTAAGACCAAGTTATCTCTGGTACACCTGGATTTAAATAATTATGTTGAATACAGAAGACAAAGTCAACAACTGTGTCACGCGAGATTTCTGTTAATGACCCTATATATGTGTATATGGTCAGGGTCCCAGATGGATCGCTGGTACGGTCATGGCCAAGGAGGGCAACAGAGTATTCGTTATTAAGCTCAAGAATGGACAGACTTGCAGGAAACACATGGATCAGACAAAGCTGAGGCACACAGACGAGCCAGAGCAGTCGGACGAAGAAACCGTCGACGACCAACCAACCTACCAGCAGCCTTCAGTGGACTCAAGGGTCATCAGTGAACCCGGAATTTCCATCTCGGACCTGTTCAATAAAAATGGACTTGCAATTCCTTACATGGCCACTGCCACCCCTCAACAAGTCAGTCATCCAGCCACCAGCCACAACAGACTCCGAACATTCACCCAGGGCCGGAATCGAACTGGGACGGTCAACCCAGGAATGTAAAGCACCAGACCTGTTTCACAGGTTTCAACCTGTGAAAGACTGTGATAAGGGGGGGTATTGTCATGTATGTACATTCTGTTTGTAGCCATCAGATGGCGTCATTATTGGAGGTCACTGAGCAGCACGCACATGGTGCTGCTCTGGTATAAAAGACCAGCCATTTTGAGAGTCAGGCACTTTGGGCCTAAATAAAGCAGAGCCAAGGTTGTACCTTGCTTAGTTAAACAGGACATGCAGCGATGTCCTGGGGCTGAGATGATTGACCTCCAACAACCACAGAGCTTTGATCTGATCCGTTGATTGTGGGATTGTTTAGCTCTGTCTATAGCATGCTGCTCCCGCTGTTTAGCATGTAGTCCTGTGTTGCAGCTTCCCCAGGTTGGCACCTCATTTTTAGGTACACCTGGTGCTGCTCCTGGCATGCTCTTCTGCACTCCTCATTGAACCAGGTTTGTTCCCCGGGCTTGATGGTAATGGTAGAGTGGGGGATATGCCGGGCCATGAGGTTACAGATTGTGGTGGAATACAATTCTGCTGCTGCTGATGGCTCACAGGGCCTTGTGGATGCCCAGTTTTGAGCTGCTAGATCTGTTCTGAATCTATCCCATTTAGCACGGTGGTAGTGTCACACAACAAGATGGATGGTGTCCTCAGTGTGAAGATGGGACTCAGTCTCCACAAGGACTGTGCGGTGATCACTGCTACCAATGCTGTCATGGACAGATGCATCTGCGACAGGTAGATTGGTGAGGACGAGGTCAATAGATTTTTCCCTCGTGTTGGTTCTCTCACCACCTGCTGCAGGCCCAGTCTGGCAGCTCTGTCCTTCAGGACTCGGCCAGCTCGGTCAGTAGTGGTGCTACCGAGCCACTCTTGGTGATGGACATTGAAGTCCCCCACCCAGAGTACGTTCTGTGCCCTTGCTACTCTCAGTGCTTCTTCCAAGTGGTGTTCAACATGGAGGATACTGGTTCATCAGCTGAGGGAGGGCGGGAGGTGGTAATCAGCAGGAGGTTTCCTTGGCCATACTTGACCTGAAGCCATGAGACTTCATGGGGTCCGGAGACAATGTTGAGGACTCCCAGGGCCACTCCCTCCGCACTGTATACCACTGTGCCCCCACCCCTGGTGGGTCTGTCCTGCTGGTGGGACAGAACATATCCTGGGATGGTGATGGAGGAGTCTGGGACATTGGTTGAAAGGTATGATTCTGTGACTATGACTATGTCGGACTGTTGCTCGCCTCATCTGTGGGACAGCTCTCCCAATGTTGGCACAAATCACCAGATGTTGGTGAGAAAGACTTTGCAGGGTCAACTGGGCTGGGTGTGTCGTGTCGTGTCCGTAGCCGGTGCCGGTTATTTGATTCTTGTTTCTTGTAGCAGTTTGTTACAACTGGGTAAGGGCGGCAGATTTCCTTCCCTAAAGGACATTAGTGACCCAGATGGGTTTTTAATGACAATCCAGTAGTTTCATGGTCACCATTACTGATACAGGTTGAGCCTCCACTATCCGGAACCCTCGGGACCTAGCCTGTTCTGGATAAGGGATTCTTTCCGATGAGGGGTGGTCACATTAAATTGGATGGTGCAGGTACTGAGCGAGGGGATATCGGAGCTGGCTGGCTTGGGGCTGGGAGTGCGGCAGAGAGATCATGGGGGAAGGAGGGGTGGTGGATCGCGGGGTCAGACCAGCGATTGCAGGAGTCGGCAGCGAGGAAGGACTTCAATTTGTTCATGTCGGAGTTCTGCGCCACCCGGTGGCCGGGAATGGTTCTGGACGAGGGGTGGTTCCGGATAAGGGAATTCCGGATAAGGGAGGTTCAACCTGTACTAGCTTTTTATTCCAGATTTATTTTAAAATTTAACTGACTATAAATTCCACAACTGCTGAAGTCTCTGGATTATTAGTCCAGGCCTCTGGAATACTGGTCCCGTTATTTAGCCACTATGCTATCGTTCCCATTAAATCTCGTTTCTGTTTTATCCTTTTTAGGTCCACAGAGGGTGACCTCACATTTGCCGTGATGTAATTTTCTGTTTGTTGGTTGGTCAACCGTCGCTAATTTCTGTAGTTTGCTTTTTGATGATACCTCGCATCGTAATGGCATTACATAAAACGAGTTGTAGTTCCTCTATGGACACGCATGTTGGGGTCAGCTGACTCAGTGGAGACTGGGGAAGGAACGCTCTTTAGCACACTGGCACTCAAACACCGGGAAACCTCTCGGGGGCCCAGGCTAAACCAGCAGAACCAAACTGAGTGAATTTCACTCTGAATTGGTACTTTAGGGAGGGGAGAGAGGTGGAGAGGCGGAGAGATTTAGGGAGGGAGTTCCAGAGCTTGGGGCCCAGGCAACAGAAGGCTGAAGCATGTGCAAGAAGCCAGGGTTGAAGGAACGCAAAATTTATCCACTTAAAACTGCAAGTGATTGAACGAGGCATGAAATGATGTGGGACTGAGGATCAAGATGTCTAAAATATTAATTGAGTCCTAAAGAGAGAGGTTGAGAGTTTGCTTGCGATTTGTGCATGGCAGAGAATGTTGTGCAGCTCAGAGGTCATCATCATCTTCATCGGCGGTCCCTCGAACCAGGATGATTTGCTTCCACACAAGTTCACAGATGTTTCAATGAAGGACCCGATGTTCCAGTCCTGAACTCCAATTTGTAGTGTCCTTACATTCTACTATAAATTCACACGAGGCACATTCTACAGACAAGGTCACTCTGTGACCCCGAACCTTTATTCACAGGACCAAGCAGTGATGACCCTGCGTGGGACCTCCCTTTATATACCTGGATGACCAGGTGAGGAGTGTCTCCCACAAGTTCACCCCCTGTGGTCAAGGTGTGCATTTCTTAGGTGTATACAGTGTACAGTGTTGTTATGAAGGTTACAGTTACATGAAGATTACATACATGACATCACCTCTCCCCCAACGTCATATGGGGTCACAGATTGAGTCTTTCAGGCAGTCGACGCTCTCTCGTGGAGCGCCGCAGTTGAGGCTCTGGTTGTTGAGCCTTGGCATGCGTGTCTGTCACCTGTGGTGATTCCGGCCTGTCCGGGCTGGCCGCAGGGACTGTGCATGCTGCTGAATGTTCTTGTTGCTCGTTCACTGGCGGTGGTGTGAATACCATCTCATGATCTTCCTCAGGTTCCTCAGTGTCCATGCTGAAGCTTTTTTTTACTTGGTCCAGATGCTTGCGGCATATCTGGCCATTGTTAAGTCTGACCACTATGACCCAATTCCCCTCTTTGCCAATTACAGTACCCTCAAGCCACTTGGGCCTCAAAGCGTGATTAAGAACAAATACAGGGTCATCGATTTCTATACATCTCCCCTTTGAGTTACAGTCGTGGCACTCATTTTGGGACTGGCGCTTGCCCTCAACAATGTCTGACAGGACTGGATGAATGAGGGACAGCCGAGTTTTGAGTGTACGTTTCATGAGTAGTTCCGTGGGCGGGACCCCCGTGAGCGAGTGCGGTCGGGATCTATAGGCCAGCAGGAGGAGCGATAGGCGGCATTGAAGGGAGGGCCCTTGAATCCGGAGCATGCCCTGCTTTATGATTTGGACCGCACGTTCCGCCTGGCCATTGGAAGCCGGCTTGAACAGTGCTGTCCTGACATGTTTGATGCCATTACCCGACATGAACTCCCGAAATTCATAGCTAGTGAAACATGGGCCGTTGTAGCTAACCAGGATGTCCGGCAAGCCGTGGGTCGCAAAGACCGCACGCAGACTCTCCACTGTGGTGGATGTCGTGCACGAATTCAATAAGATGCACTCGATCCATTTCGAGTACGCATCAACAACAATGAGGAACATTTTCCCCATGAACAGGTCCACGTAGTCTACGTGAATACGTGACCATGGCCTGGTGAGCCAGGGCCACGGGCTGCGTGGGGCCTCTCTGAGGGCATTGCCCAGCTGGGCACACGTCGTGCACCTGCGAACACAGTGTTCCAGATCTGCATCAATTCCGGCCACCATACGTGGCAATGGCATTCATCAGCACGATGCCTGGGTGCTCGCTGTGGAGTTCCCTGATGAATGCTTCCCTTCCCTTCTGGGGCATGACTACCCAGCTGCCCCATAGTAGGCAGTCGGCTTGGATAGAGAGCTCATCCATCCGTCTGTGAAACGGTCTGACCTCCTCAGGGCATGCTCCATGTGCGGGCGCCCAATCCCCAGTCAGGACACATTCCTAGTCAGAGTAGGAATCGCAGGATAGCGCAGATGAATATGTGGCTTGAGCAGTGGTGCAGCAGGGAGGGATTCAAATTCCTGGGACATTGGAACCGGTTCTGGGGGAGGTGGGAGAAGTACAAACCGGACGGTCTGCACCTGGGCAGGACCGGAACCAATGTCCTCGGGGGAGTGTTTGCTAGTGCTGTTGGGGAGGAGTTAAACTAATATGGCAGGGGGATGGGAACCAATGCAGGGAGACAGAGGGAAACAAAAAGGAGACAAAAGCAAAAGACAGAAAGGTGATGAGGAAAAGTGGAGGGCAGAGAAACCCAAGGCAAAGAACAAAAAGGGTCACTGTACAGCAAAATTCTAAAAGGACAAAGGGTGTTAAAAAAACAAGCCTGAAGGCTTTGTGTCTTAATGCAAGGAGTATCCGTAATAAGGTGGATTAATTAACTGTGCAAATAGATGTTAACAAATATGATGTGATTGGGATTACAGAGACGTGGCTCCAGGATGATCAGGGCTGGGAACTCAATATCCAGGGGTATTCAACATTCAGGAAGGATAGAACAAAAGGAAAAGGAGGTGGGGTAGCTTTGCTGGTTAAAGAGGAGATTAATGCAATAGTTAGGAAGGACATTAGCTTGGATGATGTGGAATCTATATGGGTAGAGCTGCAGAACACCAAAGGGCAAAAAACGTTAGTGGGAGTTGTGTACAGACCTCCAAACAGTAGTAGTGATGTTGGGGAGGGCATCAAACAGGAAATTAGGGGTGCATGCAATAAAGGTGCAGCAGTTATAATGGGTGACTTTAATATGCACATAGATTGGGCTAACCAAACTGGAAGCAATACGGTGGAGGAGGATTTCCTGGAGTGCATAAGGGATGGTTTTCTAGTCCAATATGTCGAGGAACCAACTCGGGGGGAGGCCATCTTAGACTGGGTGTTGTGTAATGAGAGAGGATTAATTAGCAATCTCGTTGTGCGAGGCCCCTTGGGGAAGAGTGACCATAATATGGTGGAATTCTGCATTAGGATGGAGAACGAAACAGTTAATTCAGAGACCATGGTCCAGAACTTAAAGAAGGCTAACTTTGAAGGTATGAGGCGTGAATTGGCTAGGATAGATTGGCGAATGATACTGAAGGGGTTGACTGTGGATGGGCAATGGCAGACATTTAGAGACCGCATGGATGAACTACAACAATTGTACATTCCAGTCTGGTGTAAAAATAAAAAAGGGAAGGTGGCTCAACCGTGGCTATCAAGGGAAATCAGGGATAGTATTAAAGCCAAGGAAGTGGCATACAAATTGGCCAGAAATAGCAGCGAACCCAGGGACTGGGAGAAATTTAGAACTCAGCAGAGGAGGACAAAGGGTTTGATTAGGGCAGGGAAAATGGAGTACGAGAAGAAGCTTGCAGGGAGCATTAAGACGGATTGCAAAAGTTTCTATAGATATGTAAAGAGAAAAAAGTTAGTAAAGACAAACGTAGGTCCCCTGCAGTCAGAATCAGGGGAAGTCATAACGGGGAACAAAGAAATGGCAGACCAATTGAACAAGTACTTTGGTTCGGTATTCACTAAGGAGGACACAAACATCCTTCCGGTTATAAAAGGGGTCAGAGGGTCTAGTAAGGAGGAGGAACTGAAGGAAATCCTTATTAGTCGGGAAATTGTGTTGTGGAAATTGATGGGATTGAAGGCCGATAAATCCCCAGGGCCTGATGGACTGCATCCCAGAGTACTTAAGAAGGTAGCCTTGGAAATAGCGGATGCATTGAGAGTCAATTTCCAACATTCCATTGACTCTGGATCAGTTCCTATCGAGTGGAGGGTAGCCAATGTAACCCCACTTTTAAAAAAAGGAGGGAGAGAGAAAACAGGGAATTATAGACCGGTCAGCCTGGCATCAGTCGTGGGTAAAATGATGGAATCAATTATTAAGGATGTCATAGCAGCGCATTTGGAAAGAGGTGACATGATAGGTCCAAGTCAGCATGGATTTGTGAAAGGGAAATCATGCTTGACAAATCTTCTGGAATTTTTTGAGGATGTTTCCAGTAGAGTGGACAAGGGAGAACCAGTTGATGTGGTAGATTTGGACTTTCAGAAGGCTTTCGACAAGGTCCCACACAAGAGATTAATGTGCAAAGTTAAAGCACATGGGATTGGGGGTAGTGTGCTGACGTGGATTGAAAACTGGTTGGCAGACAGGAAGCAAAGAGTAGGAGTAAATGGGTACTTTTCAGAATGGCAAGCATTGACTAGTGGGGTACCGCAAGGTTCTGTGCTGGGGCCCAGCTGTTTACATTGTACATTAATGATTTAGACGAGGGGATTAAATGTAGTATCTCCAAATTTGCGGATGACACTAAGTTGGGTGGCAGTGTGAGCTGCGAGGAGGATGCTATGAGGCTGAAGAGTGACTTGGATAGGTTAGGTGAGTGGGAAAATGCATGGCAGATGAAATATAATGTGGATAAATGTGAGGTTATCCACTTTGGTGGTAAAAACAGAGAGACAGACTATTATCTGAATGGTGACAGATTAGGAAAAGGGGAGGTGCAACGAGACCTGGGTGTCATGGTACATCAGTCATTGAAGGTTGGCATGCAGGTACAGCAGGCGGTTAAGAAAGCAAATGGCATGTTGGCCTTCATAGCGAGGGGATTTGAGTACAGGGGCAGGGAGGTGTTACTACAGTTGTACAGGGCCTTGGTGAGGTCACACCTGGAGTATTGTGTACAGTTTTGGTCTCCTAACTTGAGGAAGGATATTCTTGCTATTGAGGGAGTGCAGCGAAGGTTCACCAGACTGATTCCCGGGATGGCGGGACTGATATATCAAGAAAGACTGGCTCAACTGGGCTTGTATTCACTGGCGTTCAGAAGAATGAGAGGGGATCTCACAGAAACATTTAAAATTCTGATGGGTTTAGACAGGTTAGATGCAGGAAGAATGTTCCCAATGTTGGGGAAGTCCAGAACCAGGGGTTACAGTCTAAGGATAAGGGGTAAGCCATTTAGGACCGAGATGAGGAGAAACTTCTTCACCCAGAGAGTGGTGAACCTGTGGAATTCTCGACCACAGGAAGTTGTTGAGGCCAATTCACTAAATATATTCAAAAGGGAGTTAGATGAAGTCCTTACTACTAGAGGGATCAAGGCATATGGCGAGAAAGCAGGAATGGGGTACTGAAGTTGCATGTTCAGCCATGAACTCATTGAATGGCGGTGCAGGCTAGAAGGGCCAGTGGAAGCCTGCTGAGCGCGTCAGCACAATTTTCGGTGCCTGGCCGGTGCTGTATGGTGTCGTCATACGCAGCCAGCGTGAGAGCCCATCGCTGTATGCGAGCTGACGCATTGGCATTGACAGCTTTGCTGTCGGACAACAGGGATGTTAATGGCTTGTGGTCCGTTTCTAATTCGAACCTTCTGCCAAAAAGGTACTGGTGCATCTTTTTCACCCCGTAGACACATGCGAGTGCTTCCTTTTCAACCATCCCATATCCCCTTTCTGCCTGGGAGAGCGACCTGGAGGCATAAGCCACAGGTTGGAATTGGCCCTCATCATTACTCTGCTGCAACACGCACCCAACCCCATAGGATGATGCATCACATGTCAAAACCAATTTCTTACAGGAGTTGTACAGGATCAACTTATTAGAACAAAGCAGGTTCCGCAACCGATTGAAAGCCCGTTCCTGACAGTCCCCCCAAAACCAATCGCACCCCTTACGCAGGAGCACGTGCAGCGGCTCCAACAATGTGCTTAAGTTCGGCAGAAAGTTCCCGAAATAGTTCAAGAGTCCCAGAAATGAACGCAACTCCGATGTGTTGCCGGGCCTGGGCGCACGACGGATTGCCTCCGTTTTGGATTCGGTAGGCTGGATCCTGTCTGCGGCAACCCTCCTGCCCAAAATCTCGACCTCTGGGGCCAAAAACACACACTTGGACTTCTTGAGTCGCAGGCTTACCCGGTCCAGTCGGCGTAGCACCTCCTCCAGGTTGTGGAGGTGTTCCTCGGTGTCTCGACCCGTGATAAGGATGTCGTCCTGAAATACGATTGTTCCAGGGATGGATTTGAGCAGGCTTTCCATGTTCCTTTGAAAGATAGCGGCCGCTGATCGAACGCCAAACAGACACCTGTTGTAGACAAACAGCCCCTTGTGCGTGGTGATGGTGGTCAGTAGCTTGGATTCTTCAGCCAGTTCCTGGGTCATGTAGGCCGAGGTGAGGTCCAACTTGGTGAACAGCTTGCCGCCTGCCAGCGTGGCAAAAAGATCCTCCGCTCTCGGAAGCGGGTATTGGTCTTGTAGTGACACTCGGTTGATGGTGGCCTTGTAGTCGCCACAGATCCTGACCGAGCCATCCGCTTTAAGGACAGGGACGATGGGGCTCGCCCAGTTGCTGAATTCAACGGGCGAAATTATGCCCTCTCTTAGCAACCTGTCCAACTCACTCTCAATTTTCTCCCGCATCACATACGGCACAGCTCTGGCTTTGTGGTCTGGTGTGGCGTCCGGGGTGATGTGTATCACTACTTTGGTACCTTTGAAAGTCCCGACACCAGGTTGAAATAGTGACTCAAACTTTTTTAGGACCTGTGAGCATGAACTTCGCTCCACAGATGAAATGGCGTGCACATCCCCCCATTTCCAGTTCATCTCGGCTAGCCAGCTCCTCCCCAAAAGCGCGGGACCATTTCCCGGGACAATCCAGAGCGGCAGCCGGTTCTCTGATCCATTGTGTGTGGCCACCAACATTGCATTGCCTAGCACTGGGATGATCTCTTTGGTGTACGTCCGTAATTGTGTGTCAATGTTTTCTAGTTTGGGTCTGCTAGCTCTGAGTGGCCATAGTTTCTCGAATTGTTGGACACTCATAAGTGACTGGCTGGCTCCTGTGTCTAGCTCCATGCGTACCGGGATGCTGTTTAATAGGACTTTCATCATCATAGGTGGCGTTTTGGTATATGAGCTGTGGATGTTTGCCACATGAACCCGCTGAACTTCAGCGTCCATTGCTGTGTCCCAGGCATACCCCTGCCTTGCAGACCCCTCTTGTGGTTCATCCGCTTCGTAAACCAGCCTCGCTGCGGGCTTCCTGCATATTCTGGCTAAATGTCCACTGAAGTTACAATTTCTGCAGATAAATTGTTGAAACCTACAGGTTTTTGCAGCATGTCTGCCCCCGCACCTCCAGCATGAGCGGAGATTGTTGTGAACAAAAGAGCTTTTACCAGGTATTCCTCTCTGATTGTCTCTTTGATTATTCTTGAGCACACTGTTAGTGGGTGTCAATGGCCCCATCCCAGGACGCATTGTCCACTGTGATGGTGTAAATGTCTGTTCGACCTGCCATTGTCTCTGTTGTGGACCCACTCTAGAGTCTGTTACTGCCTGGGTGGTGTCGAATTGCCCTTGCCTGCCTGCAGGTTTCTGAGTCGCGTTTACCATGTTAACTCCCTGCTCCATCGCCACGTTGGGAGCAGAGTTGCGCGGGTATATTATCTTGGTTTCCTCCTCCCCCACCATGAAGGTCTGAGCCATCAACGCCGCTGATTCCAAGGTCAAATGCTTGGTCTCAATTAGTTTCCTAAATATCCAGCATGACCAATGCCCTCAATGAAGAAATCCCGTAACATCTCCCCCCTGCAGGCGTCTGTGAACTTACAGAGGCTGGCCAAGCGCCGAAGGTCCGCTACAAAGTCCGGTATGCTCTGTCCTTCCCGACGTCGGTGCGTATAGAATCGGTGTCGGGCCATGTGTATACTGCTCGCCGGTTTGAGGTGCTCACCGATCAGTTTGCTGAGCTCCTCAAAGGTCTTGTCCTCGAGTGCGAGCAAGTCTTTCATCAGCGCGTACGCCTTAGGTCCACAGCTGGTCAGTAGATGCGCCCTCCGCTTGTCAGCCGCTGCCACTCCCAGCCAGTCCTTGGTGAAAAAGCTCTGCTGGAGCCTCTCAACGAAATCATCCCAGTCCTCACCAACACAGTACCGTTCCTCCGTGCTACCGGTGGCCATTCTCGTGAGTCGTTGATTCCCGTTTCTCGTCGCCAAATGTAGTGTCCTTACACTCTACTATAAATTCACACGAGGCACATTCTGCAGACAAGGTCACTCTGTGACCCGAACCTTTATTCACAGGACCAAGAAGTGATGACCCTGCGTGGGACCTCCCTTTATATACCTGGATGACCAGGTGAGGAGTGTCTCCCACAAGTTCACCCCCTGTGGTCAAGGTGTGCATTTCTTAGGTGTATACAGTATGCAGTGTTGTTACATGAAGGTTACATACATGACACAATTGAAGGGGGTGGAAGATGCCTTTGTGTGGATTTTTGGCTCAGAGGTGCACTGACAGTGACTATCACAGAGGTACCGAGGGACGGCAGTGGATAGTCCCATGACTGGGACTTGTTGGTTTGGATGGCGTAGGTTAGAACTGCCAGCGACCAATTGCTTCTTACCAATTTTACGTCTCAGCTTTTCAAAGTATAATGAGATTCAAAGCAGTAATTTGCTGCAATGTGCAGAGGGGTTTATCAGCAAAGCCCTGAAGTGAAATGACCCATCAGTCACAAGTGGTAAATGCAGTCATTCTGTGACTGCAGTGTGCACCATCTACAAGATGCACTGCAGCAACTCGCCAAGGCTTCTTCGGCAGCACCTCCCAAACCCGCGACCTCTACCACCTAGAAGGACAAGGGCAGCAGGCGCATGGGAACACCACCACCTCCACGTTCCCCTCCCAGTCACACACCATCCTGACTGGGAAATATATCGGCCGTTCCTTCATCGTCGCTGGGTCAAAATCCTGGAACTCCCTCCCTAACAGCACTGTGGGAGCACCTTCACCACACGGACTGCAGCGGTTCAAGAAGGCGGCTCACCACCACCTTCTCAAGGGGCAATTAGGGATGGGCAATAAATGCCGGCCTTGCCAGCGATGCTCACATCCTATGAAGGAATAAAATTAAAAGTTCAGTGATCAGCGGGGTAAATGCAGTGATCCTGAGCCATGCAGATCACCAAGATTCCAGGTTCCCTTCCACAAGAGTTAAGGGGAAAAAATGTTGGCGGGAAGGACACAAACTACTCGAGGCAGCGTTCGTTAGTGGAGGAGGAGAGCTGTGGAAGTGACACTTGGTGTGGGAGGAGGTGGTGAGTCCCAGAATGAGCCAGTGCGCGGAGCAGGAATGGACTGAAAACATAAATGGTCATCAATATCAGAGAATACAGTGAGGTGGGAGTGCTCGGGAGAAAACTGATTGAGTAACTGAGGGTTGGACAGCAGGAATGTAAATTCCAGGCCGACCTGTTTCATACTCAGCAAACCATCAGAATTTCGCACCACCACAATCCGTATTGTAGGGGCGTGGGCCGTCTTTCAGTGCTTTAGCGAAAAAGTTAACAGGTGTCATGAACCTCACTGACCCCAGTCCTGACCCCGCTCTGGCCCCTCTCTGACCCCAGTCCTAACTCCACTCTGACCCTGTCCCCCTGCTCTGACCCCGCTCTGACCCCGGTCCTGATCCTGCTCTGACCCCGCTCTGACCCCAGTCCTGACCCCACTCTGACACCGTCCCCCACTCTGACCCTGTCCCCCTCCTCTGACCCCGCTCTGACCCCGGTCCTGACCCTGCTCTGACCCCGTTCTGACCCTATCTCCCACTCTGACCCTGGTCCTGCTCTGACCCCGTTCTGATCCTGTACCCCCGCTCTGGCCTAAGTCCTGACCCCACTCTGACCCTGCTCTGACCCTAAGTCCTGACCCCGCTCTGACCCCGCCTCCCACTCTGACCCCGGTCCTGACCCCACTCTGACCCCGGTCCTGACCCTGCTCTGACTTCGCTCTGACCACATCCCCCACTCTGACCTCGCTCTGACCCCGCCTCCCACTCTGTCCCCAGTCCTGACCCCGCTCTGACCCCGCTCTGACCCCGGTCCTGACCCTGCTCTAACACTACTCTGACCCCATCCCACACTGACCCCATTCTGTCCCCAGTCCTGACCCTGCTCTGTCCCTACTCTGACCCTGTCCCCCTGCTCTGACCCTGCTCCGACCCCGCCCTGACCCCACTCTGACCCACACCATCAAACAGTGCAGGAAGATTTCTGATATCGTTATATAAAGTGTGATATGTTCTGAAAACCAAGAAACCGTCGCTGGAACCCTTGTCCACAGCCAATCATTCCCGCCTGTAAAGTTCTGGATATCCTGAGGTTGTGAAAGGCGCTATATAAATGCAAGTTCTTTCTTTCTTCTTGAACCCCGCTGCAGCATGTGGTGATACTGACTCTTCAGGCAGTCTGTTGTCTATATAAAGTTCAGCATGTGCCCCCTTCGTAAAGGGGCAAACCAATAAAGACTGTAAATTAAAAATTAAATTAAAAGATAACTTAACAAATTAAATTAGAATTCTATACCCGGGGGTGATGATGCACTCCAGTCCCTCCGGCGCCCACCTCTCGCGGAAGGCCGCGAGCGTACCGGTGGACACCGCGTGCTCCATCTCCAGGGACACCCTGGCTCGGATGTAACCGCGGAAGAGAGGCAGGCAGTCAGGCTGAACGACCCCCTCGACCGCCTGCTGCCTGGACCGGCTGATGGCACCCTTGGCCATGCCCAGAAGCAGTCCTACGAGGAGGCCCTCCGACCTGCCTTCTCCCCTCCGCACTGGGTGCCCAAAGACAGGAGTGTGGGACTGAAGTGCAACCAGAAATTGAGGAGCATCCCCTTCAAATAATGGAACAGGGGCTGCAACCTCGCACACTCAATATCGACGTGGAACACGGACTCCTCCAGACCGCAGAGAATGCAGGCGGCCCGGGAGAGCTGTGATGCTGACCCTGATCGAACAGCTTGCCATGAACCATTAGCTATAAAGAATAGCCAATTGGACTTTCTGGCCTATTACAAGAACATAAGAACATAAGCAATAGGAGCAGGAGTCGGCCATTAGGCCCCTCGAGCCTGCTCCGCCATTCAATAAGGTCATGGCTAATCTGATCATGGACTCAATTCCACTTCCCTGTCCGCTCCCCATAACCCTTTACTCGCTTATGACTCAAAAATCTGTCTATCTCCGCCTTAAATATATTCAATGACCCAGCCTCCACAGCTCTCTGGATTATGCTTCTCATCTTTGCATCTCCGGTTCACTGGAAGTTGTCAGGTTGATTGTGACTGAGGCACTAAAGTATGGTGGAGAGGCACTGTTGGTGTGGATACATGACCTCATCTCCCTCATCGGGAAGGAGGAGAGCATGCCGGGAGATCTCAGAGATGCAGTGATCGTGACCATCTTTAACAAGGGGGACAAGTCCGACTGCGGCAACTACAGGGGAATCTCCCTGTTATCAGCCACTGGGAAAGTCATTGCTAGAATCCTCCTCAACCGTCTTCTCCCTGTGGCTGAGGAGCTCCTCCGGAGTCACAGTGCGGATTCCAACCACTACGGGGCACAACGGATGTTATGTCTTTAGATGCTCTAATAATGACTCCACGAGGCAATGTGTTGTACTTGAACTGTAGTGACCCTAGTCCATTTAATGTAACTCCAGAGTGAGGATCACACCTGGTGGCCTGCCTTTTATACTAGGCCTGGCACACCTGTACAGGTAACCTACAAGTCTCCCACTGCTGTGCCCCCTGGTGGCACACCTTGTGATAGTACAAGCAGTAACCATGTAGGATACATGACATCACTCTCCCCCAAGTCTTTAGTGCAAATCGCCTTTGCATAGACTGTGCTCTGGGTTTAGCTCTATCTGGTTGACCCTTGGAGGGTCGTTTCCATCTGGGGTGTGTGGGTGCTGTTTCATTGGCAGTAAAGGTGCTGGTGGTTTCTGTTTGTGAGTCCATGACCATCCCATTCTCTCCCCCCTCCCCCCTCCTCCACCCCACATACAGATTGTGCCGGTGGCTTATTACATTTATATACATTCAAGTCCAGAAAAAAACATTTGCATTTACAGTATTGCATTCGTGGTACCATGGTGAAGTAAGTACATTTGAAAGGTGAGGTACATACTTGGAATATACTTGGACTCAGTGCTGGGGTCAGCACCAGTGCGTGAGGACAAGCTAGTTCCAGAACTGATGGATGGTGCCCAGGCAGTCTGGTGGTGGCGCAGTGCCCAGTGCTGGCAGTGGGAACCCGGTTGGCTCAAGGTGCTCGCTCTCGGGGTTGTTGCTGTTGCTCCGAGCGTCAGGCAGATTCACAGATGCCTGTGACCTCCCTGTCCTCTCCTTGTGCCCCGGGTCACTGCTGCTCCCTGAGGGGCAGTCGTCTGGCAGTGCACAGGGAACCGCTGACTCGCTGGCCTGGGCGTTATTTGGTTTGGGATCCTAGCTGGTCCCGGTCTCATTTGGGAGAACCGTTGCAGGTGACCCTTCGTTCCCGGGTATGACCTTGGTGGCGATAGGGTCTGGGGGCTGAGCCTTAGCACAGTTTGTTCTTTCAGGCTCATGGCGGTTGGTGCCATCGGGTGCCTGAGAGGTGGAGCCGATCAGGGGCAGGGTATCGATACTGGTGCCGTTACCCTCCTGAGATCACTTGCTCTGCAGCTTGTCTATATTGGCTGCTTGTGGCCACACTCCATGGTGCAGGACTCTGGTCCCAGGGATGCAGGCTATTACATTGGGTAGCTCGCTGGACCTGTGTGCTCCCAATGGGTGTTTGCCCGCTGCATGAACTGAATGCAGTTGAAATCCTACATCGCACGTTTCATTACTTATTGTAGCTCCGATCTCAATCGCGCGACCTTTCCTTGCTTATTACATGTATAAAACTCTGATCATCAATTACACATTTTACATCTAATCACAGTTGCTATTACATTGATTGAGAATGTGGAGCTGTCCCTTTAAGTGTGGTGAGTTGCAGGCCTCCTTTAAGAGAGCCTTGCTATCTTTACCCCAATCCTTTTCTCCGCTCGGTATCACGTGTAGCTCCATCAGCGCTGCACCTCATGGTCTGGCCGCCGCCATCTCTTCCTTCAGCGCCTCACCTCGTGGTTTGGGCGCCATCTTTCTTCCATCCACGATGTCGACTGCTGTGATCCTTTTCTCCCCGGGTTCTGCCACCGAAGCTGGAAGTTACCTTTGGATCCGATTTTCTTCCTCCGGAGTCCTGCCACTGGAGCCGGGAAGGTGTGTTCGGGTCGTCTCAGCTGGATCATCTCCACGCAGTCGTGCTGAGCGGTCTGTGCCTCGGGTGCTGTGCTGGTCTGCTCTCTGGTGCCGGGTCCACCCTCGGGTGGGGGCTTGCTTTGCCTCTGAGCGCGGGGGCCGTCGATCGCTGGAGGGGTGAAGTCTTCCCAACTCCAATGGATCTTCTCCATCCACCTTCTTCCGAGCAGTGTTGGTCCATCACCTGCAACAATCCACAGAGGTAACTTGTGCACCGCGCCATCATGGAGTACCTTTACATCCGCACTACCAACAACCGGGATAAGTTCATCAGTGTAGGTGCACAGCTTTACCTGAACCGGGACCAACTTGGATCGTTCAGCCTGATTGTCCCATAACCTCTCAAAAGCCTCTTGATTCAATACTGACTGGCTCGCCCCCATGTCCACTTCCATGAATACTGGAACGCCGTTTATCTCGATTTCCATCCTCACTGGGGAACACTCGGTGGTGCAGGTAAACATGCCATATACCTCATCGTGGGGCTGAGCTGCCTCTCTGTCTATCGCTTCATAATCCGCACTGGATTCATGGCCCTCTGTAGACTCTTCATCAACACAGTGAGTCATATTTCTTTTACACATTCGCTGGAGGTGGCCCTTTGTGCTGCAGCCTTTACACACATTGTCCTTAAAACGGCACTGGTGAGCCCTGTGATTCCCTCCGCAACGCCAGCATGGAGCTACTCGATTAGACCCCCTCGGCGGACTCTGAGTTAAGGGACTCTGGGGCCTTTTCTCTCTCCCCTGAGGAGATTCACGTTCTACAGTCCAGCCTCTAAAAGGCGCCATTCTGTGTACGGTATTTGCCGGGTTTGAGTCCTGAGGAAGAGTCATCTGCCTAGAGCCGTAGGTCGAGGTCATGAATGCTTGGCTCACGGAGATGGCCTTCTGCAGTGTGACTGTGGTATCCGCAGATAGTAGCCTGTGAAGAAGGCCCTCGTGGCCGATTCCGATGACAAAGATATCCAGCAGCACTTCGGTGAGGTGGTCGCCGAAATCACACGGAGCCGCCAGTCTCCTGAGGTCTGCAGCGTATTTTGCAATTTCCTGGCCTTCGGGCCGTCGGTGGGTGTAGAACCGGTGTCTCGCTGTGAGGATGCTCTCTTCGGGCTTGAGTTGTTCTTGGATCAGGGTTACACGCTCCTCGTACATCTTGATCATTGTCTTCGCTGGTGCCAGCAAATCCCTGACGAGGCCATAGACAGTGGGCCCACAACTGGTTCGCAGGATAGCTCTGCGTTTATCAGCCAGTGTGGCCGGATTGTCGCCTGCCAGGTCGTTTGCTGTGAAGAAATGTTCGAGCCTCTCCACAAAGGTGTCCCAATCATCACCATCGGCAAACTGCTGCAACGTACCAAGGGTAGCCATTTTCACGTAAAAGTCCGTAATCTCGTCACCAATTGTTATATCTTTAGATGCTCTGATAACGAGGCAATGTGTTGTACTTGACCTGT